>NC_053028.1:581868569-581886739 GCF_003073215.2 Triticum urartu
TGTCTATGGATATCCTTGTTTGTTCCTTGTGGGACTAACCCGTGTAGGTATTGAAAGTGCAACTCACTCAAATGGATAGCTCCAAGTGATCTACATCAACATTGAGCATCCACATCTTCAACATCTACATGAAGTCATCATCGACAAAACCCAAGGTTAGTTCATCCCTCTTAGGGGGGATATCACATCTAGGGGGAGCTTTACTCTAAGATGAGCTAAAAGCAACTCTAAAGATGTGAACACAACAATGCTTTATGTAAAAGTGGTAACCCCACTTGAGCTTAAACGATGAGTATGACCTATGATCAAGTGTTCTCACTTGACTCCTAAGTCAATATACTCATATATAGATGACCTAGTCATCGCAAATTGCTTGATAGATGCTAGAATTGGTTGTGCATGCCTTGTCACATATTTCATTTGCCATCTTATTGTGTGAGCATGCTGGTTGCATATTTTACTCATTCGAGGACATCCACTTGTTGTTTTGATTGTTTGGTTTTATCTTCTTTTGCCAAGTGGATGGACAAGAATGCCTAAGAACCTCCTCTAGCTATCTATGCTTTTCTCGTCTCAAACTCTATTCATGTTGCATCACAAAATTTGATCAAGTCAGATTCGAACCACTCTGTGTGAGGAGCGCTCGGAGTCCCGATTCGTCATAGACTTAAACTTCCAAAACCTCTTTATGATTCTCGGTCTGACCGATACTCCACTTTCGGTCCTACCGAGATCATTAAGTTGATCTAGGTTTTCGATCTCGGTGCAACCGATTTGAACCTTTCGGTCACACCGAGTTTCAGTAACTGCTTGCAGTTATGAATCTCGGTGCCACCGAGTTGTTCCACTCGGTCACACCGACAGGGTCGGGCTATATATAGTCACGGGCAAAATTTTGGAAATTTCTCCGAACCCCTTCGCCCGCGCGATAGCCTGCTCTGCCAACGTGGTCTCCGGATCGTCCTCGCCGCCAGCCGCCTCTAGTCGCTGGTCTCCAT
The DNA here is from genome assembly GCF_003073215.2 of Triticum urartu. Lineage (NCBI taxonomy): Eukaryota > Viridiplantae > Streptophyta > Magnoliopsida > Poales > Poaceae > Triticum > Triticum urartu. The sequence goes on from NC_053028.1 coordinate 581,869,568, forward strand.
CGCCGTCAACGGGAATTCTACCCCACCATTGCTGCCGTAGCGAGTCTCCGCCGAACTAGGGTATGGACTCGATCTTTGTGCTATTCTCCAATCCGATTCTTAGCACATTGTGATCATGATGATTCTTGCCATGATTGAAACACTCCTGTCCAGTCAATGCGTTTGTAGATTAGGTTTGATTCGAAAATTTTAGGGTTAGGTTTCCGCCGAAACCATCTCGGACCCACCGAGTTGAAAAACTCGGTCCCACCGATTTGGCTTATGCCATTGCACAAGTGAGACTCGGTCTGACCGAGAATTACTTATCGGTGTGACCGATTTTGGAACTCTGTGAAACCCTAGCAGTCTCGGTGCCACCGAACTGTGACTCGGTCCAACTGAGTTCACTAGTTTAGGTTCCAAAACTGCTTCGGTATCACCGAGTTTGAAAATCGGTAGATCCGAGATGATTTCAGTGGGAAACTAAAACTAAGTTTTTGGATCATTCTTTTTGCAAAGATCTCTGCATTTTGTGATGCTCATCCACTCTACCTCATCTATAAACTATTCACAGGGTCAGTAGTCAGCTTGTTCAACATGTCAGATCAGAGTGACAGCCAAAATGTGTCAGAACAGCAAGTGGTGATGAGTGAGGGCACTAGTCCCTCCAGCTCTTCAGATGATGGCAGCAGAAGTACCCCAAGCAATCTGCCAAAAGCTGCCACTAGACAGAGGAAGAGGAGAACTTCGGATTCTAAAGATGAAGATTATGTGGCAGAGGAAGAGGCCACATCAAAGAGAGTTGAGCCAGCTCAAGGCACAACGCCAGGACTGAAGATCAAAAGGCCAGCAGGCTGGCAGCCTATGTCAAAGGCTAGAGCTTCAACTGAAAAGCCTGCACCCATAGAGCCAGTTGCTGCTGAAGGCAAGAAGAGGAAGGAAAGGGTCAAGAAGAACGTAGCCAGAGTGCTTGGAAAGGCTTGCATCATGGAAGAAGAGGAAGAAGAAGAGGTAGCTGCACCAGCACCTAAGGCACGCAAGCTGATGGGTGATGCCATAAGATTAGGGGCAGCTTCTTCCAAGGCCAAGCCAGCTCCAAAGCCAAAACCAAAGAGAAATACAGGAAGCATCCCAGCTGCTGAAAAGAACAAGGCCCCAGTGCCTGAAGTTGCAGAAGAAGAGGAAGAGAATGTTTTGAGAAAGCTCAAGCCCAAGATCCCAGACCACAACGATGCTCATCCTGTGGCTGAAGACATGAAGCTCAGGAGAGACTCAGGGCTGAGGAAATGGAGAGAAGCAGATCCGTATGCTTCAAGGAGAAGGACTGCTGTGGATTACAGATTTCACACCAAGGAACAGCAGGACTTCTATGAGACAGTTTTGCTTGACAAGAAGCCAATAGTTTGTGACATGAGATGGGTCGACTGGACCTACATGAAGGAAAATGAGGAACACTACCCTGGAGTGTATGACAGTTTTAGTGCGTGTGGAGTTGCAGACTTTGTTGGGCAGAAGCTTACAAAGTGGAACGAGGAGCTAATCATGCAATTCTACTCCACAGCACACTCTTACCCAGATGGAAAGATCACATGGATGTCAGAGGGTACGAGGTACCAATCTACTGTTGCTGAGTGGCCATAGCTCATCAATGCCCCAGAGGAGCATGAGGATGACTTGGATATCTATGCCAAGAAGAAGATGGACCACAAATCTATGTCCAATATGTACAAGGAAATTCCAAACGAGGCACTTGATACTTTCAAGTTTGGGTCTGTGCATTATCTTCTGTCAGGGCTGCCACTTAATTGGATATTGAGGCACACTCTCTTGCCCAAGTCTGGAGATCACAAGATGATCAGAGGCCATGCAATCAATTTGCTTCATGTATTTGATGTACCTCAGAAATTCAAGGTCATGAGCCTCATAGTAGAGACTATCAAGAGGACTGCAGCAGATCAGAAGAGGAGCTGTGGATATGCCCCACAAATTCAGGAGCTCATTAACTCCAAGATGGGCACGGGCATATACTTGTTGGACAAGGAACACCTGCCCATCCGTCCAGATTTTGAGGACAATCAAGTTGTGATGACTGAAAATGAACCATCGTCTGCCCAAGCACAAGCAAAGAAGGAGAAGGCAAGGAAGGAGAAAGCTGCCAAGATGCCAACTCAAGAGGAGGCATCTGAGTATTTCTTGAAAACCAAACAAGAGCAGCTTGGTTACCTGATTGCATCCACCCTGCGGATTGAGAAAGGACTAGCCACCCTAACTCAAAACCAGGCAAGCCTAGAGAGAATCATGGAACAAAAGTTCTATGACTTGGATGTCAAGGTGACAGAGATTCAGACTGCAGTGGAGCAGCTCCAGGATGACATGCAGGAGAGGAGAGGCAGGACTACCACTCATGCCTTTGCCAGAGTGCCACGAGGTCCGAGGTCGTCTGCCGTGCCAGTTGCTGACACCAGAGCCACCACTTCAGCACCAGCTACAGCCTCAGTTCCACCAGCTCCAGCATCTACTTCAGCTCCAACTCCAGCGTCTACTTCAGCGTCTACAGAAGCCTTCGTCCTTGGAGTGATCCGGACTCCACCACCACCAGAAGATCAAGCCTGAGCGTCGATCTAGCACTATGCATTTTCTAGGAACTTTTTGGTAACTTGTTGCCAAAGGGGGAGAAAAATGTATAGATCATAGGCTTCGAGAGAGAGAGTGTTGCTTTTTTCTCTCTTGCTTTATTTGGTGGTTTTTCGAACTTTGTTTGCTTTTGAGTGCTTGAGATACTACGTCATTATCTGTGAGACATTGATGATCATGTGTTTGATCATAAGCTACACTTAATGTTTGCTTAATGCTATTATCTTATCTATCTTATGTGATCATTCACTATTCTTGGTGATGAGTGCATGTATTTCATTCTTATCATTTTAAGCGCTCCACCAAGATGTATGTGACATGGAAGAGTAACCCATGACTCTAATTCTTTGTGCATTTGCAGTCCAAAGCAAATTTTAAATATGCACAAATTTAGGGGGAGCTCTTACTTATCACATACTTCTCAAAGCGACGATATATTTCATGCTTATTATCATTTGTCGAAGCTTTGATCTATATGTTGTCATCAATTACCAAAAAGGGGAGATTGAAAGTGCAACTATCCCTAGGTGGTTTTGGTAATTCATAACAACATATAGCTCATTGAGCTAATGCTATTCCAAGATGACTATTTCAGGAAAGCTCAATGATTGGCATGGCATGGATGTGAAAGTGGAACCCTCAAAATGCTAAGGACAAAGGATTGGCTCAAGCTCAAAAGCTCAAGACTCTTCATTTTATATTTTAGTGATCCAAGATCACATTGAGTCTTTAGGAAAAGCCAATACTATCAAGGAGGGATGAGGTGTTGCTTAATGAGCCTCTTGCTTCATGTGCTTAGTGATATGCTCCAAAACCCTCAACTACTTTCCCATATCCACATATGACCTAAACCCTAAAGCCAAACTCGGTCCTACCGATTCTTTCTATCCGGCGCCACCGAGTTTCACTTGTCATAAGCCACTGCCAAACCCTAGCAATTCGGTTCTACCGATAGGGATCTCGGTCTCACCGAGATGGGATTGCAAACTCTCTTTTCCCTTTCGTAACTTTTCGGTCTCACCGAAAGAGCGAATCGGTCCCACCGAGATTGCAATGTAAATTCAGTGTTTCCTTTTTGTAACTTTTCGGTCTCACCGAAAGAGCAAATCGGTCCCACCGAGTTTGCCTGACCAACTCTCTGGTTAGATAATTACCAAATTCGGTCTCACCGAGTTTGTGTAATCGGTCTCACCGAGATTACGTTATGCCCAAACCCTAACCATATCGGTCCTACCGAGTTGCATGTCAGTCCCACGCGAAAATCTCTAACGGTCACTAGGTTTACATTTTCGGTCCGACCGAGTTGTTGATTCGGTCCCACCGAGATTGGAAAACTGTGTGTAACGGTTGGATTTTGTGTGGAGGCTATATATACCCCTCCACCTCCTCTTCATTCGTGAGAGAGCCATCAGAACACATACACAATTCCAACTCATATGTTCTGAGAGAGAACCACCTACTCATGTGTTGAGACAAAGATATTCCATTCCTACCATATGAATCTTGATCTCTAGCCTTCCCCAAGTTGCTTTCCACTCAAATCTTCTTTCCACCAAATCCAATCCTATGAGAGAGAGTTGAGTGTTGGGGAGACTATCATTTGAAGCACAAGAGCAAGGAGTTCATACCTACAACCATTTGTTACTTCTTGGAGAGTGGTGTCTCCTAGATTGGCTAGGTGTCACTTGGGAGCCTCCGACAAGATTGTGGAGTTGAACCAAGGAGTTTGTAAGGGCAAGGAGATCGCCTACTTCGTGAAGATCTACCGCTAGTGAGGCAAGTCCTTGTGGGCGATGGCCATGGTGGGATAGACAAGGTTGCTTCTTCGTGGACCCTTTGTGGGTGGTTGCTTCTTCGTGGACCCTTTGTGGGTGGAGCCCTTTGTGGACTCGCGCAACCGTCTATCCTTTGTGGGTGGAGCCCTTTGTGGACTCGCGCAACCGTTACCCTTTGTGGGTTGAAGTCTCCATCAACGTGGATGTAGGATAGCACCACCTATCCGAACCACGGGAAAAACATCCGTGTCTCCAATTGCGTTTGATTCTCCAAACCCTTCCCTTTACATTCTTGCAAGTTGCATGCTTTACTTTCCGCTGCCAATATACTCTTTGCATGCTTGCTTGAATTGTGTGATGATTGCTTGACTTGTCCTACAATAGCTAAAATCTGCCAAGAACTAAAATTGGGAAAAGGTTAAGTTTTTATTTGGTCAAGTAGTCTAATCACCCCTCTAGACATACTTTCGATCCTACAGTTTACTACCGGTAGACCGTCTGTCAAGTTTCGTATCATTTGGACTTTGTTTGATACTCCAGCAGTTAACCGAGGGACCGGAAAGGCCTCGTGTGTGTTGCATCCCAACACCCCTCCAAGTTGGCCCAAAACCCACCAAAACCCTCTCCATCATCTAGAGCGTTCGATCATGATCGCGTGGCCGAAAACCGCACCTCATTTGGACACTCCTAGCTCCCTCTATGCCTATATATACCTCCCCCATTCCAAATCTCGGATCCCCTCTCTCTAAACCCTAAAAAAAGATCCCCTCGCCACCGGACGTGTCCGAATCAGGCCGGAGACGTCCGCCCGATCTGCCGCCGCCAACCACACAGTGCCACGTGGCACGCCGGCCTCCTCCCGCCGTCGGCCCGTCCCGGCCCGAAGCCAGCCCTCCGGCGCTCCCGCCTGGGCCAGAGGCGTCGCGCCCCGCCGCCGGCTTCTTCCTCGCGCCCGGCCGCCCGCGCTGACCTGCCTCGTTGTCGCCGCATCGCCCGCACCGGCGAACTCCTCCACCGGCGCCGCTCCAAGTCCGGCGACCGAGCCCGCCGCCGCCTCGCCGTGCGCGCACCGTCCGGCCTCCTCCACCGCGCGCCAAGTCCCTCCCCCTCGAAGCTCCGATGCACTGTTTCGGCGACCTCGGGAAGCGTGCCAGATTTGAGATCTAAACTCGCGGTTGACTTTTTGTCCTGAAACCCTAGTTCATATGCCCTAGTTCATCATGCCTTAACTTTGCGTCCGTAGCTCTGTTTTGCGCATATAGCATATCAAAATGTTCGTCTCAGAGAGCACATCATTTCATCTCATTGCATCATTTTCATTTGAGTTCATCTTGATTCCCGAAATGCTGTTAGAAGAGGGCTACTTGAGATAATTGTCAGATCTGCTGCTCCATTTAGCTATTTGTCATTTTTGCCATGATTATTGTGTGCATGATATGCCCATGAGCTCTATATATGTTTTGTTAAGGGTTTTGCCATCTTTCCAGAGGTGCAACCCATGTATTTTTGTGATGTGTGTGGTGACTAGCACAAGCTTGCAAAGTGAGGCACTTGGTAATGCTGATTTCAGGGACTTAGCATTTCCACTAAGTCCTTGAGCTGTTTATCTCATATGGCCATATGTTCATGTTGTTTCCTAGTGATCCGTGCCTCTTTTGAGGATGATCAGTAAGGATGTTTTGTTAATCTTGTAGTGCTCTATCCATCCATATCTTTGTTTTCAATTATAGAGCACCCTAGCTTGAGTCAATTGAGCTCTACTTTTGCTACTTCGTGAATCTGGGCAGATTGTCTACTTGTTAGCGATTTTGCCAAGGATGTTATAGTTGATCCGTGCATGCTATGCTATTGTTCTTGCCATGTCTAGCTTGCATTTTGTGTATTCTTGATGGGTGAATGCTTAGCTTGCCATGACTAGCCCCGTAGTGAGTGCATCGAGCTCGTAAACATGCCTACTTGATATCTGTTTCAGCATGCTCCAGTTTTCACCAAGTCTGAGAACTGATTATGTTTTTGCCATGTTCACATGCTTGCAATTGTATTTTCTGATCCCTTTTGGCTCAAGGTCACCAAGGGACTTTTGTTAAGCTCTTTGAGTATCTCCATTCCATGCTTTACTTTGCCATGTTCGGGTCCTCTAGCATATAGTTTTGTTGCTCCGAAGTGTGCTACCTGATCTGAAATTCCAGACAAGTCTGAAATCTGTTTACCATATGCATTTTTGCCATGCTTGTTTGAACCTGTTAATGGATGAATTGGCCGTATCTCAGTGCTAGACTTTTGTTAAGAATCATGAATGCATCCCTGCCATGTATTTTATTGTCATGTTTGAATGCAGTAGCATGTTCATCTCATTGCATTTAGATGACTACTTGCTGTAAATCGCAGAACGTGGTCATATTTGAATCGCTTGCCATTTCCAAACCGTAACTCCGATTCCGGCGTTCTTTATATCGTTTTCAAGAGATTTCATCTCATCTTGCCAGTGGCACACTTGGATTCCCTAGTTGAGGCCAGATTCTTGCATTCCCTGTCAAATCTTGCATATGCATCCTGCATCGCATCCCGCACAGCATACCATCCTTGCATCATATTGTTTTAGCTTTGCACGTGGTTGATTGTGTTCCGTTTGCTTGTTTGTCTTGTTTGGGTAGAGCCGGGAGACGAGTTCTCTAACGAGGAGCCCGTTGAGTTTGCTTTCGAGGATCCAGTCAACTCTGACAACTTTGTAGGCAAGATGATCACACACTCGAAATCACTACTATCTTTGCTTTGCTAGATGCTCGCTCTTTTGCTATGCCAATGCTACGATGCCTACCACTTACTTTCAAGCCTCCCAAATTGCCATCTCAAACCTCTAACCCACCATGTCCTAGCAAATCGTTGATTGGCTATGTTACCGCTTTGCTCAGCCCCTGATGATTCCGCTCCAGGTGACGCGCTTGAGCTCAAGTGGGAGTTCGACGAGGACTCTCAACGATACTATGTTTCCTTTCCTGATGATCAGTAGTGGTGCCCACTTGGGGGTGATCGGGACTGTGTCGCATGTTGGGTTATCTTTTATTTTTGGCGCCGTAGTCGGGCCATGAGTGTTTGGATGATGTAATGATATTTATGTACTTGATTGGTGTGGTGAGTGTAAGCCAACTATGTTATCTCCCCTTTTGTTATCTAAATTACATGGGTTGTTGTGAAGATTGCCTAACTTGCGACATATGCCTTCAATGCGATTATGCCTCTAATTTGTGCCTCGACATATGGGAGATATAGTCGCATCGAGGGTGTTACAGAAGCGGACCCCCCCGGCAAGATCCTTGCCGGGAGGCGGTTTTAGCAAACCCGGCAAGACCCTTGCCGTGGCAGCTCGCCCCACACCTACGGAGTGAGTCACCCTTGAGTCCACTACCCCCATGGGGCAAGGATTTGGGAGACATCCCCGTGGTGGCATGCGGATCTTTGTAAAGACATTCAAGATCAGATCCACCCTTTAGAAGATGATGATCCTTGGCGGGATCCCAGCCAAGGAGGACCACGAGGCCCCCGGCAAGAGCAATGCCAGGGATGACAGCAGGCACCATGGCAAGACCCTTGCCGGGGCCCCGGCAAGGCCCTTGCCAAGAACACCCATAGGGCCACCATCAGGCCCACGCCAGTCAAACCTCCACCGCCGTTCGCAAGCAGCTGCCGACCCAACCAGCTGGACAGGCACCTGCGTGGCGGCATGCGGATCTTCATGGAGACCCACCACTACGCCACCTCAGCTGCTTGCCTGCCTACATGGCACCGCGGGCACTGCTGGCCAGGGCGCATGTCGACATGAGAGGGAGCGGCAACGGACGAGACAGGGCTCTCCCCCATCCCCGATAAAGCAAGGACACCTGGGCAAGACGCATTAAATGCGCCTTGTCATGTAATGTGAGGGATAACCTCACATCCCTGTACCCTTTCCACCTCCTGTGTGCCACTTTGGCAACCCCTTTCCTATAAAAGGAGGCCCGAGGCGACCAGGAGGAGGATTCGGCTTGTTGGAGCTCCTCACGCCCCATAGCTAGCTCAAGAACACAGATATACAATCCACCAAAGCAGGAGTAGGGTTTTACGCATCCTCGCGGCCCGAACCTGGATAAACGAACCGTTTGCTATCTGTTTGATCCGCTCTTCTCACGACCCCGCGCCCTGCAACCGTAGTAGGGATTCTTGTGATCCCATAGGTGTCGTTCCCACCGACAGCAATAAAAGGGGTTGTCAATCCCTTCACGGTCACTCGCAAAAGTGATATCTAATAGAGATAGTAAAGTAAATATTTTTGGTATTTTTGTTGTATAGATTGGAAAGTAAAGATTGCAAAATAGTAAACGACCTGCAATGTAAATAAAAGTGATGTAATGTAATAGGAAAGAGACCCAGGGGCCATAGGTTTCCCTAGTGGCTTCTCTCAAGATAGCATGTATTATGGTGGGTGAACAAATTACTGCCGATCAATTGGTAGAAAAGTGCATAGTTATGAAGATATCTAAGGCAATGATCATGAATATAGGCATCATGTCTGTGTCAAGTAGATCGAAACGATTCTGCATCTACTACTATTACTCCACACATCGACCGCTATCCAGCATGCATCTAGAGTATTAAGTTCATAAGAACGGAGTAATGCTTTAAGGAAGATGACATGATGTAGAGGGATAAAATCAAGCAATATGATATTAACCCCATATTTTTATCCTCGATGGCAACAATACAATACGTGCCTTACTTCCCCTACTGTCACTGGGAATGGACACTGCAAGATTGAACCCAAAGCTAAGCACTTCTCCCATTGCAAGAAAGATCAATCTAGTAGGCCAAACTAAACCGATAATTCGAACAAACTTGCAAAGATATCAAATTATGCATATAAGAATTCAGAGAAGAACCTAATAATATTCCTAGATAATCTTGTTCATAAATCCACAATTCATTGGATCTAGACAAACACACCGCAAAAGAGTATTACATCGAATAGATCTCCAAGAACATCTAGGAGAACTTTATATTGAGAATCAAAGAGAGAGAAGAAGCCATCTAGCTAATAACTATGGACCCGAAGGTCTATGGTAAACTACTCACGCTTCATCGGAGAGGCAATGGTGTTGATGTAGAAGCCCTCTGTGATCGATTCCCCCTCCGGCAGATCATCAGAAAAGGCCCCAAGATGGGATCTCAAGGGTACAAAAGGTTGCGGCGGTGGAAAAGTGGTTTCGTGGCTCTCCCTAATGTTTCTAGGGTATAAGAGTATATATAGGCGAAAGAAGTACGTCAGGTGGAGCTATGAGGGGCCCATGAGGGTGGGGGCACGCCTACCCCCCTGAGCGCACCCTCATGCCTCATGGAGTTCCAGACTTCGACTCCAAGTATTCTGGATTCTTTCGGTCCAAGAAAGATCATCGCGAAGGTTTCATTCCGTTTGGACTCCGTTTGGTATTCCTTTTCTGCAAAACTCTAAAATAGGCAAAAAAAATAGAAATTGGCATTGGGCCTCCGGTTAATAGGTTAGTCCCAAAAATAATATAAAATAGCATATTAAAGCCCATTAAACATCCAAAATAGATAATATAATAGCATGGAACAATCAAAAATTATAGATACGTTGGAGACGTATCAAGCATCCCCAAGCTTAATTCTTCTCGTCCTCGAGTAGGTAAATGATAAAAACAAAATTTTAGATGTGGAATGCTACCTAACATAATTATCAATGTAATTCTCTTTATTGTGGCATTAATGTTCATATCCGAAAGATTTAAGACAAAAGTTAAATATTGGCATAAAAACAATAATACTTCAAGCATACTAACAAAGCAATCATGTCTTATTAAAATAACATGGCCAAAGAAACCTATCCCTACAAAATCATATAGTCTGGCTATGCTCTATCTTCATCACACAAAATATTTAATCATGCACAACCCTGATGACAAGCCAAGAAAATGTTTCATACTTTTGATGTTCTCAAACTTTTTCAATCTTCATGCAATACATGAGCGTGAGCCATGGATATAGCACTATAGGTGGAACATAGGGGTGGTTGTGGAGAAGACAAAAATGGAGAAGATGGTCTCACATCAACTAGGCGTATCAACGGGCTATGGAGTGCCCATCAATAGATATCTATGTGAGTGAGTAGGGATTGTCATGCAATGGATGCACTAGAGCTATAAGTTTATGAAAGCTCAACAAGAAAACTAAGTGGGTGTGCATCCAACTTGCTTGCTCACGAAGACCTAGGGCATTTTGAGGAAGCCCATCATTGGAATATACAAGCCAAGTTCCATAATGAAAATTCCCACTAGTATATGAAAGTGACAACATAAAGACTCTCTATCATGAAGATCATGGTGCTACTTTGAAGCACAAGTGCGGAAAAAGGATAGTAACATTTCCCCTTCTCTTTTTTTTCTCTTTTTTTTGTTTGGCTTCTTTGGTCTCCCTTTTTTTATTTATCACATGGGACAATGCTCTAATAATGAAGATCATCACACTTTTATTTACTTACAACTCGATACTTAGAACAAAATAGGACTCTATATGATTGCCTCCGACGGTGTACCGGGACGTGCAATTAATCAAGAGTGAGATGTATGAAAGAATTATGAATGGTAGCTTTGCCACAAATACGATGTCAACTACATGATCATGCAAAGCAATATGAAAATGATGGAACATGTCATAAGAAATGGAACGGTGGAAAGTTGCATGGCAATATATCTCAGAATGGCATGGAAATGCCATAATAGGTAGGTATGGTGGCTGTTTTGAGGAAGGTATATGGTGGGTGTATGGTACCGGCGAAAGTTGAGCGATACTAGAGAGGCTAGCGATGGTGGAAGGGTGAGAGTGCGTATAATCCATGGAGTCAACATTAGTCATAACGAAATATACTTATTGAAAAAATCTATTAGTTATTGAAACGAAGTACTATGCACATGCTCCTAGGGGGATAGATTGGTAGGAAAACACCATCGCTTGTCCCCGACCATCACTCATAAGGAAGACAATCAAAAAATACCTCATGCTCCAACTTCGTTACATAACGGTTGACCATACATGCATGTTACGTGAATCACAAACCTTAACACAAGTATTTCTCCAATTAACAATTACTCGCTAGCATGACTCTAATATCACCATCTTTATATCTCAAAACAATCATAAGGAATCAAACTTCTCATGGTATTCAATGCACTTTATATGAAAGTTTTTATTATATTCCTCTTGGATGCCTATTATATTAGGACTAAATTTATAACCAAAGAAAATTACCATGCTGTTTAAAGACTCTCAAAATAATGTAAGTGAAGCATGAGAGTTCAAAAATTTCTATAAAATAAAGCCACCGCTGTGCTCTAAAAAGATATAAGTGAAGCACTAGAGCAAAATTGCCTAGCTCAAAAGATATAAGTGAAGCACATAGAGTATTCTAATAAATCACGATTCATCCGTGTCCCTCTCAAAGGTGTGTACAACAAGGATGATTGTAGAAATCTAAAAACCAAAGACTCATATCATACAAGACGCTCCAAGAAAAATACATATCATGTGGTGAATAAAAATATTGCCTCAAGTAAGTTACCGATAGACGAAGATGAAAGAGGGGATGCCTTTCGGGGCATCCCCAAGCTTAGGCTCTTGGTTGTCCTTGAATATTACCTTGGGGTGCATTGGGCATCCCCAAGCATAGGCTCTTGCCACTCCTTATTCCATAGTCCATCAAATCCTTACCCAAAACTTGAAAACTTCACAACACAAAACTCAACAAAAAATCTCATGAGCTCCGTTGGTATAAGAAAATAAACAACCACTTTAAGGTACTGTAATGAACTAATTCTTTATTTATATTAGTGTTAAACCTACTGTATTCCAACTTCTCTATGGTTCATACCCCCGATACTACTCATAGATTCATCGAAATAAGCAAACAACACACGAAAAACAGAATCTGTCAAAAATAGAATAGTCTGTAGCAATCTGTAACTTTCGAACACTTCTGTAACTCCAAAAATTCTGACAAATTAGGATGGCCTGAGCAATCTGTATATTGATCTAGTGCAATAGGAGTAGGTATTTTATCGCTCCTTGGTAAAAATGAAAATTAATTTCGTGAGCATAAAAGTTTCTGTTTTTTCAGCAAGATCAAACAACTATCACCCAAGAAGATCCCAAAGGCTTTACTTGGTGCAAACACTAATTAAAACATAAAAAACACAATCATAACAGAAGCAAGATGAATTATTTATTACTAAACAGGAGCAAAAAGCAAAGAACAAAAATAAAATTGGCTTGCCTCCCAACAAGTGCTATCGTTTAACGCCCCTAGCTAGGCATAAAAAGAAGAATAGATCTAGGTATTGCCATCTTTGGTATGCAATTCTTCAATTGAACACACATAACCCTTAGGAGGTTCTTTGGTTTTGTTAATGATCAAACTCCTAGGAAAGAAATCAAGAAATTCATTTGTAGCAAAAGGTTCCTTAATGATATCGAAAAAGTTGGTGTGAACACTTACTGATTTGAGGTCTTCATTTTCCTTACTAGAAGATTCACCCTTATTTTTAGGAACATAGATAAACTTGGAAACTTTGGTAGGAGGAGGATTTGAGGTATTTTTAATTGCAGAAAAAGCGGACCCCAAGTTGGTATTAATATCTTCGAGTTTATCAATTCTAGTGGAATCTTGATTTATCTTCTCATTAACTATGGGTTCCTTCTCTCTATGATTTTTCAGAGTAACTCCTATCTTAGATCCATATTGGGTAATTTGGTTGTGTATCTTTTTATCAAAATTTTCGATTAACTCTACAGTGGCAATTTTATTTTCAATAATATCAAACCTTTGCATCACATGTTCAAAGTTAAAATAGTTCCATTGACCAACAGAGGTGGTGGGCCTAACAAATCTATCATAGAATTATAAGAATCAAAAGTACGGCTTCCAAGAAATTCCCTCCGGTAATGGTGTCAAGAACATGTCTATTCCAAGGAGTGATGCCTATGTAAAAATTGCGAAGAAGACGGAAGTGCATTGCTTTTCTAGTAGATCTATTTTGAGCATTGCAAATTCTATACCAAGCATCTTTTAGATTTTCTCCCTCTCTTTGTTTAAAATTAAGAACTTCCTTATCGGGAGTATTAACAATGATAGGAGACTAGCCATGAAGGCGAAACAAACGATCTAACACAAGGATGCACAAGAAGCAAGCGAAAAGAGACGAACGGAAGAGGGGCGAAGAAAAGGCAGAGGTTTTCGAAAATTGTTTTATAAGTGGGGGAGGGGAAAACGAGAGGCGAATGGCAAATAATGTAATGTGAGGGAGAAGAGTTTATGGTGGGTACTTAGTATGTCTTTGTTGGGTTTCGTAGTAATTTCAAAAAATTTCCTACGCACACGCAAGATCATGTGATGCATAGCAACGAGAGGGGAGAGTGTTGTCTACGTACCCACGCAGACCGACTGCGGAAGCGTTGACACGACGTAGAGGAAGTAGTCGTACGTCTTCACGATCCAACCGATCAAGCACCAAAACTACGACACCTCCGAGTTCGAGCACATGTTCAGCTCGATGACGATCCCCGGACTCCGATCCAGCAAAGTGTCGGGGAAGAGTTCCATCAGCACGACGGCGTGGTGACGATCTTGATGCACTACAGCAGCAGGGCTTCGCCTAAACTCCGCTACAGTATTATCGAGGAATATGGTGGCTGGGGGCACCGCACACGGCTAAGGAATAGATCACGTGGGTCAACTTGTTTGTTCTAGGGTGCCTCTACCGCAGTATATAAAGGACCAAAGGGGGGGAGGCTGGCCGGCGACAAGGGGCGCGCCAGGAGAGTCCTACTCCCTCCGGGAGTAGGATTCCCCCCCAATCCTAGTTGGATAGGATTCCTCGGGGGGGAAGAGAGAGAGGGGGCCGGCCACCTCTCCTAGTCCTAATAGGACTAGGGGAAGGGGGAGGCGCGGCCACCTTGGGCTGCCCCTTTCTCCTTTCCACTAAGGCCCATATGTTCCCGGGGGGTTCCGGTAACCTCCCGGTACTCCGGTAAAATCCCGATTTCACCCGGAACACTTCCGATATCCAAACATAGGCTTCCAATATATCGATCTTTACGTCTCGACCATTTCGAGACTCCTCGTCATGTCCGTGATCACATCCGGGACTCCGAACAACCTTCGGTACATCAAAATGCATAAACTCATAATATAACTGTCATCGTAACCTTAAGCGTGCGGACCCTACGGGTTCGAGAACAATGTAGACATGACCGAGACACGTCTCCGGTCAATAACCAATAGCGGGACCTGGATGCCCATATTGGCTCCTACATATTCTACGAAGATCTTTATCGGTCAGACCGCATAACAACATACGTTGTTCCCTTTGTCATCGGTATGTTACTTGCCCGAGATTCGATCGTCGGTATCCAATACCTAGTTCAAATCTCGTTACCGGCAAGTCTCTTTACTCATTCCGTAATACATCATCTCACAACTAACATATTAGTTGCAATGCTTGCAAGGCTTATGTGATGTGCATTACCGAGAGGGCCCAGAGATACCTCTCCGACAATCAGAGTGACAAATCCTAATCTCGAAATACGCCAACCCAACATGTACCTTTGGAGACACCTGTAGTACTCCTTTATAATCACCCAGTTACGTTGTGACGTTTGGTAGTACCCAAAGTGTTCCTCCGCAAACGGGAGTTGCATAATCTCATAGTTATAGGAACATGTATAGTCATGAAGAAAGCAATAGCAACATACTAAACGATCGGGTGCTAAGCTAATGGAATGGGTCATGTCAATCAGATCATTCTCTTAATGATGTGATCCCGTTAATCAAATAACAACTCATTGTTCATGGTTAGGAAACATAATGATGTGACACTTTGTTTGTCTATGTATTCACACATGTATTATGTTTCCGGTTAAATCAAACGCACATAAGCATCTAGCAACATACTAAACGATCGGGTGCTAAGCTAATGGAATGGGTCATGTCAATCAGATCATTCTCTTAATGATGTATCCCGTCAAATAACAACTCATTGTTCATGGTTAGGAAACATAACCATCTTTGATTAACGAGCTAGTCAAGTAGAGGCATACTAGTGACACTTTGTTTGTCTATGTATTCACACATGTATTATGTTTCCGGTTAATACAATTCTAGCATGAATAATAAACATTTATCATGATATAAGGAAATAAATAATACTTTATTATTGCCTCTAGGGCATATTTCCTTCAGTCTCCCACTTGTACTAGAGTCAATAATCTAGATTACAGTAATGATTCTAACACCCATGGCAGCCTTGGTGCTGATCATGTTTTGCTCGTGGAAGAGGCTTAGTCAACGGGTCTGCGACATTCAGATCTGTATGTATCTTGCAAATCTCTATGTCTCCCACCTGGACTAGATCCCGGATGGAAGTTGAAGCGTCTCTTGATGTGCTTGGTCCTTTTGTGAAATCTGGATTCCTTTGCCAAGGCAATTGCACCAGTATTGTGACAAAAGATTTTCATTGGTCCCGATGCACTAGGTATGACACCTAGATCGGATATGAACTCCTTCATCCATACTCCTTCGTTCGCTGCTTCCGAAGCAGCTATGTACTCCGCTTCACATGTAGATCCCGCTACGACGCTTTGTTTAGAACTGCACCAATTGACAGCTCCACCGTTTAATGTAAACACGTATCCGGTTTGCGATTTAGAATCGTCCGAATCAGTGTCAAAGCTTGCATCAACGTAACCTTTTACGGTGAGCTCTTTGTCACCTCCATATACGAGAAACATATCCTTCAGTCCTTTTCAGGTATTTCAGGATGTTCTTGACCGCTGTCCAGTGATCCACTCCTGGATTACTTTGGTACCTCCCTGCTAGACTTATAGCAAGGCACACATCGGGTCTGGTACATAGCATTGCATACATGATAGATCCTATGGCTGATGCATAGGGAACATCTTTCATATTCTCTCTATCTTCTGCAGTGGTCGGGCATTGAGTTTACTCAATTTCACACCTTGTAACACAGGCAAGAATCCTTTCTTTGCTTGATCCATTTTGAACTTCTTCAAAACTTTGTCAAGGTATGTGCTTTGTGAAAGTCCAATTAAGCGTCTTGATCTATCTTTATAGATCTTAATGCCTAATATGTAAGCAGCTTCACCGAGGTCTTTCATTGAAAAACTCTATTCAAGTATCCCTTTATGCTATCCAGAAATTCTATATCATTTCCAATTAAGTAATATGTCATCCACATATAATATCAGAAATGCTACAGAGCTCCCACTCACTTTCTTGTAAATATAGGCTTCTCCGAAAGTCTGTATAAAACCAAATGCTTTGATCACACTATCAAAGCGTTTATTCCAACTCCGAGAGGCTTGCACTAGTCCATAAATGGATCGCTGGAGCTTGCACACTTTGTTAGCTCCTTTTGGATCGACAAAACCTTCTGGTTGCATCATATACAACTCTTCAGGAATGTAGTTTTGACATCCATTGCCAAATTTCATAATCATAAAATGCGGCAATTGCTAACATGATTCGGACAGACTTAAGCATCGCTACGGGTGAGAAGGTCTCATCGTAGTCAATCCCTTGAACTTGCCGAAAACCTTTCGCGACAAGTCGAGCTTTGTAGACAGTAACATTACCATCAGCGTCAGTCTTCTTCTTGAAGATCCATTTATTCTCAATTGCTTGCCGATCACGGGCAAGTCAACCAAAGTCCATACTTTGCGAAAT
>NC_053028.1:581887739-581964358 GCF_003073215.2 Triticum urartu
CATAGGTAATTATTGTGGAGAAACCACAATTTTATAAAAGGTTTAAATGCACTTAAATGATTAAAACAGTAGGTAAAACTATTGAATAAATGTCTTTGAATGTTATAAAATGCTAAACTATTAGCATCAGGGGTAAAACTTTCTATGAAAGTAGTTGGAATTGTAACTCTATTTTAGGTATGGGTTTTACTTTTTGTAAAACTATAAATTATTAAATAAATAAAAGAAAGCAGAAAAGAAAAGGTAAAAATAAAACAAAACAAAAAGAAAAAAAGGCCCCCTGGCCAACTGGGCCAGACGGCCCAGCTCATCGGCCAGGCCGGCCCACCTGGCCCAGCCGGCCGACCGCCCCTGCCTTATCCCCACGAGGGGGAAACCCTAACCCGTAACCCCCCACCCCCCCACCCCCCCCCCCCCTCCCCCCCCACGATCTGGATCGGGATCGCCCCGATCCCGCGCCTCCTCCGCGATCTCGACGACGGCGCCCGTCGCCGGCACCGCACTGCTGCCATCGCCTCCCCTCTTCCCTCCTTTGCGCCCCCTCTCCCCAATCTATACGCGTTGCCCTCCACCCCGTCATCATCGCCAACGCCCGGCGCCGCCTCACCGAGCCCTGATGCCGCCCGATGCTGCCCCGCCGCTCCCAACACCGTGTCCTCTGCCCGTCGCCTCGTCTCGCCCCTCCCGCCGGACCACCCCGCGCACGCTGCCCGTGCCCTACTCCTCCCATGTGAGCTCCCCCCTCTCCTTGTCCGGTCACCGCCGTGGCCGTGCCCCCTTCCCCCGCGGGCTCCCTCGTCCCGTGCACGCACATGGCACCGCGCGCCGCGCCCCAGCTCCTGGCCGCGCGGCCCCCGATGCGCGCGCGCTCGCGCCCAGCGCCCCGCTGCCATCCCGGGGCCGCGCTCCTTCCCCGCGCCGCCTGGGCCGCGTGCCCCACCATCCCGCTCGCCCTCGCCGCCCTACGCGCACCCACCCCGTCGCGCCGCGCCTCCCCCTGTCGCCTCGCCTCCCACCTCAGCTTCGCCGCGCCAGGCCGCGCCGGCGCCGTCCCCTTGTTTGCTGCCGCAGCTCTCCCTCCGCCGTGCAGCCCTGCTGCTGCCCCGTGCGCACCCCGCGCGCCGCCATCTGCCTCGCCCGCGCGCCTTCCGCTCATCGCCGCCTGCACCACTCCCCTGGCCGTCGTCCGCCAGCGCCTCGCCGCGCCCGGGCGGGCTTCGGCCTCCAACGGGCGCCCGCTCCCGCAACCCCAAACCGCTTAGCGCCAGATCCGCTAAGGCCCTCGGGCCTATGACAATGGGCCACTGCCCTGAACGTTTTTTTAAAAAAGAAATAAATAATAATAATAAATTTAATTAATAATTAATAAATTAATTAAGTTAATTAATCCTACTTAATTAATCTAATTAACCTGTTAGTCTAGCTAAGCAGTAATTAGTTTAACCTAACCCTAATTAACTTAACAGTGTATGACAGGTGGGTCCCACTGGACCCACTAGTCAGTTTGACTTAGTCAACCTCTGTTGACCGCTGACGTCATCCTGATGTCAGCAAACACTGTTCTGGATAATGTTAAATTAAAATAATTAAATATATTCTAAAAATGATTTAAATCTTTTAAAATTAATATAAAATAAACCATAGCTCGGATGGAAAAACTTTGTACATGAAAGTTGCTCAGAACGACGAGACGAACCCGGATACGCAGCCCGCCCGTCCGCCACGCATCCCTAACCTATCGAACTCGCAACTTTCCCCCTCCTTTTCATATGTCCGAAAACGCGAAACACCGGGAATACTTTTCCGGATGTTTTCCCCCTTCACCGGTACCACCTCGTACCGCGTTAGGGCACACCTAGCTTGACGCTTTGTCATGTCATGCATTGTCATGCATTTGTTTGCATTATATTTATTGTTTCTTCCCCCTCTTCTCTCGCTAGACACCGAGACCGACGCCGCTGCTACCCAGTACGACTACGGTGTTGAGGACCCCTCTCTCTTGCCAGAGCCGATCGGCAAGCCCCCCCCCCTAATCACCAGATATCGCCTACTCTCCTCTATACTGCTTGCATTAGAGTAGTGTAGCATGTTACTGCTTTCCTTAATCCTATTCTGATGCATAGCCTGTCATTGTTGCTACAACTGTTGATACCTTACCTGCAATCCTAAATTCTTAGTATAGGATGCTAGTTTATCATCAGTGGCCCTACACTCTTGTCCGTCTGCCATGCTATACTACTGGGCCATGATCACTTCGGGAGGTGATAACAGGCATATACTATATACTTTATACTGTTACATTACTCATGATACTGTTCGGAGATGGGGGCTGAAGGGGCAGGTGGCTCCATCCCGGTAGAGGTGGGCCTGGGTTCCCGACGGCCCCGACTCCTACTTTGTGGCGGAGCGACAGGGCAGGTTGAGACCACCTAGGAGAGAGGTGGGCCTGGCCCTGGTCGGCGTTCGCGGATACTTAACACGTTTAACGAGATCTTGGTATTTGATCTGAGTCTGGCCACTGGCTTATACGCACTAACCATCTACGCGGGGACAGTTATGGGCACTCGACGTCGTGGTATCAGCCGAAGCCTTCGTGACGTCAGCGACTGAGCGGCGCGCGCCGGATTGGACTGGAACGCCTACTCTTGTATAAGGGAGGCTAGGTCTGCTCCGCCGCGTTCGCACATGCAGGTGTGCAATGGGCGATGGGCCCAGACCCCTGCGCCATAGGATTTAGACCGGCGTGCTGACCTCTCTGTTGTGCCTAGGTAGGGCTGCGACGTGTTGATCTTCCGAGGCCGGGCATGACCCAGGAAAGTGTGTCGGCCAAATGGGATCGAGCGTGTTGGGAAATGTGGTGCACCCCTGCAGGGAAGTTGATCTATTCGAATAGCCGTGTCCCTCGGTAAAAGGACGACCCGGAGTTGTACCTTGACCTTATGACAACTAGAACTGGATACTTAATAAAACACACCCTTCCAAGTGCCAGATACAACCGGTGATCGCTCTCTCACAGGGCGACGAGGGGAGGATCATCGGTTAGGATTATGCTATGCATGCTACTTGGTGACTTACCATCTACTCTCTTCTACATGCTGCAAGATGGAGGTGCAGAAGCGTAGTCTTCGACAGACTAGCTATCCCCCTCTTATTCCGCATTCTGCAGTTCAGTCCACATATGATACCCTTATTCCATTTGATACCAATGCATACATATGTAGTGTAGCTCCTTGCTTGCGAGTACTTTGGATGAGTACTCACGGTTGCTTTGCTCCCTCTTTTCCCCCTTTCTATACTCGATTGCTGCGACCAGACGTTGGAGCCCAGGAGCCAGACGCCACCTGTCGATGACGACTACTACTACTCGGGAGGTGCCTACTACTACGTGCAGCCCGCTGACGACGACCAGGAGTAGTTTAGGAGGATCCCAGGCAGGAGGCCTGCGCCTCTTTCGATCTGTATCCCAGTTTGTGCTAGCCTTCTTAAGGCAAACTTGTTTAACTTATGTCTGTACTCAGATATTGTTGCTTCCGCTGACTCGTCTATAATCGAGCTCTTGTATTCGAGCCCTCGAGGCCCCTGGCTTGTAATATGATGCTTGTATGACTTATTTTATTTGTAGAGTTGTGTTGTGATATCTTCCCGTGAGTCCCTGATCTTGATCGTACACGTTTGCAGTGTATGATTAGTGTACGATTGAATCGGGGGCGTCACATTAGTCTCCATCTCCATAGGCTCACATCAAATGATATCGAGTCTCCGGGATCCTCAAATCTGCAGCCAAACTCATCCTCTTGAATCTATATTCATACTCACAGTTTTGGTTTTGCAGGTCATAGATCTGGGCTTGGAGGCGCTCGATTTTCTCGTGAAGCTTGAAGATGGCCTCCCCAATGTTCTTGTCATCCAGCTTGTGGTTGTTGGTGAACTCCATGATCATTATATGATTGGAGTCGAGTCCATCTCCACCATCTCCTGGCACTTGAAAACTTGTTGCTCCAATTTGCCTCGAGCCTTGTCTCCACGCTTCCGGTCCTCCTTGGTCCCTCAACATCACGGATGTGCAGCAACCCTCACGCATCTCAATGGTTTGAGGGTGTTGCAGCACCTCCGCAGGTAGGGGTTGATGACCTTCTCGAAGAACTTGTCCTTGGGGGCACTTGAAGAAGCCATGGCGATCTAGATCTGTCAGAAAAACTCGAAACAAAGACAGAGATATTTGCGTGATACGGGTCAAAACCTTCGGGAGATTATATAATGAATTTTTACCGACCAAAAGAAGTATCGTACAAGAAAACGGAGTCCGGAGAGCGCACGAGGTGCCCACGAGGCAGGGGGTGTGCCCAGGGGGTATCTTTATTTAGGCATTTACATTACGTGACAATTGCACATCACTTAAACACTTTTCTGACGAAATACAGCTAGTTCTTGCTGCCGCCATATCGACATACTCGTCTACTTTTCTACCTATGACAGACCGCATCATAGCCTCCGATTTTCGTGCGCCCAGGCGCTCCACCCTCGTGAAGCCCTCGTGTCCTTCCCGGACTGCTTCTTATTTCTATTTTCTTAAATATTCCAAAACGGAGAAAAATTGCCATTAGAACTGTTTTGGAGTCGGTTTACTTACCGTACCATACCTATTCCTTTTCGGAGTCTGAAACGTTCTGGAAAGTGTCCCTTATGTATTCCTTCGGGGTTACGGTTTCAATAACATTAGTTTCAACATTTATGGGATTACCTGAGATATAATGTTTGATTCTTTGACCGTTCACCACCCTTCGGATTTGTGCCTTCGAAGTTGTTGATTTTTATGGCACCGGAACGATAGACCTCCTCGATAACGTAAGGACCTTCCCATTTAGAGAGAGTTTGCCTGCAAAAAATCTTTGAAGTTGTATAACAATACATAATCACCTACATTAAACTCACGTTTTTGTATCCTTTTATCATGCCATCTTTTAACTTTTTCTTTAAACAGTTTGGCATTCTCATAAGCCTGGGTTCTCCATTCATCAAGTGAGCTAATGTCAAAAAGCCTCTTCTCACCGGCAAGTTTGAAAGTCATAGTTGAGCTCTTTAATAGCCCAATATGCCTTATGTTCTAATTCAGAGGTAAGTGACATGCTTTTCCATAAACCATTTATACGGAGACATACCCATAGGATTTTTATATGCAGTTCTATAGGCCCATAATGCATCATCAAGTTTCTTGGACCAATTCTTTCTAGATCTATTAACAGTCTTTTGCAAAATTAATTTTAAGCTCTCTATTGCTCAATTCTACTTGACCACTAGACTGTGGGTGATAAGGAGATGCAATTCTATGATTAACATCATACTTAGCAAGCATTTTACGAAAGCACCATGAATAAAATGTGAACCACCATCAGTCATTAAATATCTAGGGACTCCAAACCTCGGAAAAAATAACTTCTTTAAGCATCTTAATAAAGTGTTATGATCAGCACTACTAGTTGGAATAGCTTCTACCCACTTAGTAACGTAATCAACAACAACTAAAATATGTGTAACCCATTAGAGGAAGGAAAAAGGTCCCATATAATCAAAGCCCCAAACATCAAATGGTTCAATAACAAGTGAATAATTCATAGGCATTTCTTGACGTCTACTAATATTACCAATTCTTTGACATTCATCACAAGACAGAACAAACTTACGGGCATCCTTGAAGAGAGTAGGCCAATAAAAACCGGATTGCAATACCTTATGTGCAGTTCTATCTCCAGCATGGTGTCCTCTATAAGCTTCGGAATGTCACTTGTGTAGGATTAGTTCCTGTTCATGCTCAGGTACACAATGTCTGATAACACCATCTACTCCTTCTTTATAAAGATGTGGGTCATCCCAGAAGTAATGTCTTAAATCATAGAAGAACTTTTCCTTTTGCTGGTATGTGAAACTAGGTGGTATAAACTTAGCAACAATATAATTAGCATAATCAGCATACCATGGAGCAGTACGAGAAGCATTTATGACAGCCAATTGTTTATCAGGAAAGCTATCACCAATAGGTAGTGGTTCATCAAGAACATTTTCTAACCTAGACAAGTTGTCTACAACGGGGTTCTTAGCTCCCTTTCTGTCAATAATATGCAAATCAAATTCTTGTAGTAAGAGAACCCATCTAATAAGTCTAGGTTTAGCATCTTTCTTTTCCATAATATATTTAATAGCAGCATGATCAGTTTGAATAGTTACTTTAGAATCAACAATATAAGGTCTGAACTTATCACATGCAAATACAACCGCTAAAAGTTCTTTTTCAGTAGTTAGGGCATCATAAATTACTAAATAACGTAGAGCAGCAGCTGTCTGGCTATTTTACGTAATGAAGAGATACCTTGAGACATTAGGATATTATAATTCAGATCTTATATATCAGGAGCATGCCATAATTTTGCCTTACCAGCAACCCAATAGCAATACTATAGAATCACTACACCTCACACATTCTAAATTCCCTCAAAATGGTAAATTTCCAAATCAGGATCAAAGCAACGTTGATAACTAATAAAGCTGGCACAAACCAGCATATCTCCTACAAGTATTCCAAAATGCTTTTTTTCTTTTGTGGCCAATCCCCTCACAGGCTCGTCCTTTCTACCGACAACCAACTATCCAAAAAACGAAAGTCCCTTGTCACAATTAAACTTTAGATATGGATGTAAAAACAATGAACCACCCGTTTGTTTTTGTTGACTAGCAACTGGAAAAGTCTATTCCCCATACCAGTTACCTCTTATCCTCACCGTCTTTATCTTACATCAAAATCATGGCAACAAATTTCTTCTTTTGTTTCTCTCCCAAATAAAATAATACCTCCCAACCCTTCTAAACTTGCATATATCCATCATCACCACACAGCATAACATGTCTACACAAGTTCTTTCAACTCTTTTGGGGGCAAACATAATGTTTTTAAATGACACAACTCATTTCAAATTTTGACAACTTTGTCAAAATTTGACAAATTTCATGCTTATAAAATAAAATTCAAAAAACCACTTTTATACAATAGTGGCACTTATGTATAGCTTACCTGCCAAAGTTTCACGGTCAAATGATCTCTTATTTGGCAAACAAAAAAGAAAAATTTTTATATAAAAAACACGTATCTCCCCTCCCCTATCAAAACTGGAGCTGAATAAGTAGATTCGTACACTGGACTTACAAACAAATCCACACTTTTCAATGTTCTTAACAAATATGCTAAATTAGTATTGATCTTAGATACTGCTGTCCATAAATAAGAGCCGATCATGGAACAAACCATATTTATTTGCCACCATTCCACGACTATTTATTATTGGTCCTTTGGAGACCTGTCTCTTTTCTTTAACACAAATACCAACACTATACTCCCAACTAGCACATACACTCACCCTCAAACGCACACAGACACACCCATCCTCTAGGAGCATTTTCACAAACTACCAACACATCATGACTTGAACATTGACGACCTTAGTGACTACTACACGACTTATATGACCGAAACATCCGTTCACTGAAGCACACTCGCCGAACTTGGAACGGTCCAAATTAAATTCCAGGAAAAATCCGGACCCCAATGTCCCAATTCTAGGACATCAACTGATGGTTGCCCCCCATAAACATTTCTCCACATCAAATTATATTGTCATACCCCCTCGCTTCCCCCTAAACCTCCCAAACCGCTTTACCAAACAACCCTATAGAAAGGGACCGTGCCGCTTGTAACCCGCGACGTTGCAAGTGACGTAGTGTGAGCAGCAGCTGCCGATTTATCGACCACCTA
Organism: Triticum urartu; assembly: GCF_003073215.2. Classification (NCBI taxonomy): domain Eukaryota; kingdom Viridiplantae; phylum Streptophyta; class Magnoliopsida; order Poales; family Poaceae; genus Triticum; species Triticum urartu. The sequence goes on from NC_053028.1 coordinate 581,895,541, forward strand.
TTGGCAAACTAAAATGCTGCTGTACACAGTGTTTTCTTTACACTTAGAAAATCTCATACCCGATCAAAACATGACCAGCGTTCGACATGTGTGCAGATATTTGCCCGAAACATTGGATATGTCATTTCCCAGCCCCGTCTCCCCACCCCAGCGGCGCCGAAAAACAGCATCCTCGGCCGCGACTGCGCGCTTAGATCCCCCCTGCGGCTCTTTTGCGTCCCAGTCACGCGCCTGCCTGTCCCGCCCCGGGTTCGGCAAGTAATTTCAATTTTTTTTGCAAAACTCAGGCGAAGTCTTTATCAATTTCGACAAATTTATACAAAAACTTAAAAACATGCAATCAACTAATTTTAAAAACAAAACTAATAAAAGGCCCTAAGGCCGCCCCCCACCGCCGCCGTCTACATGCCGATTGAATACCTTATATCTTTTGAGTCTGCCGCCGCCGTCTGTCGGTTTCGGGCCACCCATTCCGGCAGTGCTGCCCGCCTTCACCGACAGTCCGCTCGAGTCTCGCCGACCACGCGTGACGGGAGCCCCCTCATCGGCGTTTCTGCAGTCGCCTACGCGCGAGGGCTCTGTAGTGAGGACGAAGGCGCCGCTTCGACACCGACGCGCCAGCGAGTCTCCTCCGCGCTCCGAGCTTACGTGGGCGAGGGCCGGCGAGCCGGAGCCCGACGACGAGGACGACCCCGGCTCCATGCCGCCGCGGCATCCAGGAACTGCCTGCCGGCGAGAAGAAGAGGGCCGCGTCGGGTACTCCAGCCACGGCACATTGACGGTCTCGATGTGGTCGAGGACGGACATCGAGTGTGCGGCCGGGACGCCCCACCACTCGCGCCGTCCTTCGGAGTTGAGGCGGCCGCGGGGGACGATGCCGTTGACGGAGGCGATCTGCACCTCGCGGCGGCGCTGGAAGTACATCGTCCACAGCGTTTCGCTGTCGGGCGCGTACCTCGGCTCGTTCCGCTACTCCTCCGTCAACGAGGAGCGGATGCAGGCGATCTCCGCCCGCCGTGCCGCCCCTTCGGGCACCGGCGGCACCGGGACGCCGCCGGCGCTCAGTCTCCACGAACCAGGCACGCGCATGTCGGGGGGCCGGGTACTCGGCCTCGTACAGAAGGCGCACCTCCGGCTCCTGGAGGTGTCGGCGGCCAAAGCCGTTCGCCGCTGCGCCGTCGCCTGGGTATCTCTCCGCCATGGTTTCGCTCGTCAGCGGGCAGGGGAGTGGTGGGAGAGCTCCGGCGGGGAAAAGGCTTTCACTGGAGGTAGAGGGGGAGCTGTGGCCCTCACCCAGGGGCGCCTTTTTATAGCCCGTCTAGCTGAGGCCAAGGCGCGCTTCGATGCGCCGCACGCGTGCCGACTAGCGACGCTTTCCGACAACTCTCCACGTGCACCTCCTATCGACGCCATCAAGGAGGTTTTCCGTTTACCGGCCGACAGCCACAGCCTTCGCATTGCATTCTCGCCGCCCTAGGCAGAGGTCGACGAACGCGCCCTTCTCGCTTCGCCCGCGCTCTTCACGCCAAAACACGCCGCCCCGCCTCCGATTCTGCGCCCCAGCGCGGCCACCGCCTGAATCCCCAGGCTATCAGCCAGACCGCGCGAAAACGGCTCCTAGAGACTGCCGACTGGCCACTTTTTTCGACTTGCGCCAAAAAAAATCCCTGGGAAAAATCTTTCTGACGGCCGCTGGATATTCTTAATACCACCAGCTGGTGAACCAGCATCTTTCGTTACAGCTCGTCAGGAGCCCTCTTTTGCAGGGGAACCTCCCAGCCTTTGCATTACATCAGCAAGCGATCTGCCCGTGGTTGTTGGTTGATGCTTAATGGAAAGTCTGAGTAATGGAGCAGGGGCTGTGGCCCTTTTCCTCTAAAAAAATGCTTAATGGAAAGCTCTTTTCCAGTTCAAAAGAAAAACTGTTTAGGGGATTTGCCTGAGATGCTCTTACAGTACATTGCACCGACAAATACACAAACACATCGGCATCTCATTTGGGTCCGGCGGTGCAGTATTTTCACACCTGCACTTTCTTCAGTCTGCACGGCTTGGGTCTCATTTGGGTCCTGCGATGCAATCATGCGATCTGTTACGCCACAGTCCGAGGCTGCATCAATCGGACTGATGGCCTATAGCTTTCCTGCTCCTTTCACTCCCTTCGCACTCCAGATTCTCTCAAATGCCATTCTTTTTCTCATTTCACCCATGATTTGTTGCTGCACTTGTTTGCTTTGCCAGCCAGTATCCCAGGCCTGCTCCACACACGGTACATTTCTTCTCTCTCTAGTGAAATCAATTCTCGCCTTGTCCTCCCAGAAATACTTCCGTCTCTGCCTGCTTCACCTCCAATCTGCAGCCTTCATCCCATATCCACTATTTACTAGAGCAGCTTGAATTCGGTCTTGCTACTATCCACAGTTCTGACGCTCAAAAATTCCAAGTTTCCGCTCTTTTCACTCCCTTTGCACCCAATTCTTCCGATCCATCTTTTCCTCAGCTTCACCATCCTTTTCTGCACTCGTTCCTTTAGCCATCAGTTATCCAACACCCGAAATAGCTTTTTTTCCAACTTTATGCCAGCAAGAGTAATCACGAACCGTGATTTTCTCAAAAAAACAAATCCATAGGTGATCGTCTTCTGGCCTCACCGACACCAAAATATATCGCCATGATACTCAACCTCTTTCCTAAAGAAGCAAATAACATCTTTGTTACGGTACAATACATCATCTCAGACATAATAGTTCTCTGGATTACTCTCATGGACTTCATGCTCATATATTCGCGAAGCTACAAAATCCTGAAAGAAGCACAATCAGTTCAGTTTTAAGATACGACTAATGCCGGTATATTTGTGATAATTTAAACGCATGTGGAACATCATTACAATCACCTCACTAGTTTCCAAAACTCATACGATGTCTAGGAATAACACAAGAAACTTCCAAGCTTTGCCAAATTTGATGTAAACTATCCAGATCCTGTGAACAGTATTCGGTATCAACGATCTTTACTTTACCTGCCACAATGAATTCAATACACTAGTAGAAAAATAGGCTTTGGTCAGGCCGATCAGCCCATTAGCCTTTCATCAGAACCGGGACCAATGTGGGCATTGGTCCCGGTTCGTGAGCCCAAGGGCGGCCGGGCCACGTGGGCCATTGGTCCCGGTTCATCTGGACCTTTTGGTCCCGGTTGGTGGGATGAACCGGGACCAATGGGCCTCGCTCCTGGCCCACCACCATTGGTCCCGGTTGTGGCTTGAACCGGGACCAAAGGCTCCCCTTTAGTCCCGGCTCATGTCACCAACCGGGACCAATGAGGTGCCTATATATACCCCTCGCTCGCGAAGCAGAGCACCAGTGCTCTGTTTTTCTGGCCGAGGGGGAGAGGGCTTTGTGTGCTCTAGCTCACCTCCTATGCACATGAGGTGTTCGATGGAATGCCCGAGCCACACTACTTAAGCTTTCTCCTCCGAAGCTCGACCTCCAAGCTCCATTTTCCTCGAATATTTGTCTAGATTTTAGCGGTCCGTCACGCCCCGTCCCCGTCTTCACCGCCGTCGATCACCCGCCGATCTCATCACGGCACCCACCGTGGTGAGCCTCTTGTTCTTATCTTCTTTCTGAAAGAAAAATATTCTTACTTGTATGTTTACATAGATACTTGTATCATTTTTCTTACTTTTATTATTGCATCTTATATAGTGCGATGGTTTTGGTATCCGCCCCCGTCGCCTCGTCCTGTCTATGATTCGGATGTGGTATGTATATTATCTTTATAACTATTGGTTCATTTATTGTTTATGAAAATTATGCCGACCAACGTGACATAGATTTTATTTATCTAGGATGTATGTGAATCGGAAATGCCAACCGACCCTATTGTCGAGAGGTTAAATTTAGTTGAAGAAGAAAACAATTTGTTGAAGGAAAAAATAAAAAAAAATTGAGGAGGAGAAGATGATATTGGAGTTGCATGTTGCGGATGTCGTCGATGATCACAAGATCAAGATGGATGCAATGCGCTTGAAGATTAGAAAGATTAGAAAATATGCCATTCATACCGAGGCTTGGTATCATTATGCCGTTGGATCAATTGTTACCTTGGTTGCATTATGATCGCATTTGTTTTCGCATTGAAATGTTTTACATAGTTTCAATGTATGGTTTAATTAATTAGATGCTCTGGAGAGCTATATGTTGTTAGATGAGAACTATGTATGCACTTTGGTTTTAATGTGATGATGAACTTATATTAATTTGGACACTTAATTATATATAATGCACGCAGATGAACCGGCAATGGATGTACGGTGACAGACACACCCCGCGAGTACATTAAGGGCGTGCATGAGTTTCTCGATGCGGCTGAGGCAAACAAGCAGAATGGTTTTATGTGTTGTCCATGCACTGAATGTGGGAATACGAGGTCTTACTCTAACCGGAAAATCCTTCACTCCCACCTGCTTTACAAGGGTTTCATGCCACACTATAATGTTTGGACGAGGCACGGAGAAATAGGGGTTATGATGGAAGACGGCGAAGAAGAAGACTACGATGACAACTATGTGCCCCCTGAATACGGTGATGCTGCAACGGGGGGAGCTGGTGAAGATCAAGAGGAACCAGACGATGTGCCCAATGATGCTGCAACGGGTGAAGCTGCTGAAGATCAAGAGGAACCAGACGATGTGCCCGATGATGATGATCTCCGCCGGGTCATTGTCGATGCAAGGACGCAATGCATTAGTCAAAAGGAGAAGCTGAAGTTCGATCGCATGTTAGAGGATCACAAAAAAGGGTTATACCCCAATTGCGAAGATGGCAACACAAAGCTCGGTACCATACTGGAATTGCTGCAGTGGAAGGCAGAGAATGCTGTGGCTGACAAAGGATTTGAGAAGCTACTGAAAATATTGAAGAAGAAGCTTCCAAAGGATAACGAATTGCCCGACAGTACATACGCAGCAAAGAAGGTCGTATGCCCTCTAGGATTGGAGGTGGAGAAGATACATGCATGCCCTAATGACTGCATCCTCTACCGCGGTGCATACAAGGATCTGAACGCATGCCCGGTATGCGGTGCATTGCGGTATAAGATCAGACGAGATGACCCTGGTGATGTTGACGGCGAGCCCCCAGGAAGAGGGTTCCTGCGAAGGTGATGTGGTATGCTCCTATAATACCACGGTTGAAACGTCTGTTCAGAAACGAAGAGCATGCCAAGTTGATGCGATGGCACAGTGAGAACCGAAAGAAAGATGGGAAGTTGAGAGCACCCTGATGGGTCCTGGAGAAACGAGAGAAAGTACTATAGTCGCGTTTGCAAAGGACCCAAGGAATGTATGGTTTGCTTTAAGCGCGGATGGCATTAATCCTTTCGGGGAGCAGAGCAGCAATCACAGCACCTGGCCCGTGACTCTATGTATGTATAACCTTCCTCCTTGGATGTGCATGAAGCGGAAGTTCATTATGATGCCAGTTCTCATCCAAGGCCCTAAGCAACCCGGCAACGAAATTGATGTGTACCTAAGGCCATTAGTTGAAGAACTTTTACAGCTGTGGAATGGAAATGGTGTAAGTACGTGGGATGAGCACAGACAGGAGGAATTTAACCTTAAGGCGTTGCTGTTCGTGACCATCAACGATTGGCCCGCTCTCAGTAACCTTTCAGGACAGACAAACAAAGGATACCACGCATGCACGCACTGTTTAGATGACACTGAAAGTATATACCTGGACAAATGCAGGAAGAATGTGTACCTGGGCCATCGTCGATTTCTTCCGACCAACCATCAATGTCGAAAGAAAGGCAAGCATTTCAAAGGCGAGGCATATCACTAGAAGAAGCCCGCCATGCGCACCGGTGATCACGTGCTTGCTATGGTCAATGATTTACACTACGTAATCTTTGGAAAGGGTCCCGGTGGACTAGCTGTTCCGAATGACGCTGAGGGACACGCACCCATGTGGAAGAAGAAATCTATATTTTGGGACCTACCCTACTGGAAAGACCTAGAGGTCCACTCCTCAATCGACGTGATGCACATGACGAAGAACCTTTGCGTGAACCTGCTAGGCTTCTTGGGCGTGTATGGGAAGACAAAAGATACACCTGAGGCACGAGAGGACCTGCAACGTTTGTACGAAAAAGACGGCATGCCTCCGAAGCAGTATAAAGGTCCTGCCAGCTACGCTCTTACGAAAGAAGAGAAAGAAATCTTCTTTGAATGCCTGCTCAGTATGAAGGTCACGACTGGCTTCTCGTCGAATATAAAGGGAATAATAAATATGCCAGAGAAAAAGTTTCAGAACCTAAAGTCTCATGACTGCCACGTGATTATGACGCAACTGCTTTTGGTTGCATTGAGGGGGCTTCTACCGGAAAACGTCCGATTAGCCATTGTGAAGCTATGTGCATTCCTCAATGCAATCTCTCAGAAGGTGATCGATCCAGAAATTGTACCAAGGCTAAGGAGTGATGTGGCGCAATGTCTTGTCAGTTTCGAGCCGGTGTTCCCACCATCCTTCTTCAATATCATGACGCACGTCCTAGTTCATCTAGTCGACGAGATTGTCATCCTGGGGCCTGTATTTCTACACAATATGTTCCCCTTTGAGAGGTTCATGGGAGTCCTAAAGAAATATGTCCGTAACCGCGCTAGGCCAGAAGGAAGCATCTCCATGGGCCATCAAACAGAGGATGTTATCGGGTTTTGTGTTGACTTCATTCCTGGCCTTAACAAGATAGGTCTCCCTAAATCGCGGTATGAGGGGAGACTGACTGGAAAAGGCACTCTTGGAAGAGACTCAATAATATGCAGGGACGGATATTCTTGGTCTCAAGCACACTACACAGTTCTACAGAACTCTACCTTGGTGACCCCGTATGTCGATGAACACAAGAACAGTCTGCGCTCCAAACACCCGGAGCAGTGCGACGACTGGATTACATGTGAACACATCAGGACTTTCAGCAGTTGGTTGGAAACATGTCTCAGAGGTGACAACACTGTTTGTGATGAGTTGTACTTGTTGTCCAGGGGACCATCTTTGACTGTATTGACTTACAACGGATACGAGATAAATGGGAATACATTTTACACGATCGCCCAAGATCAAAAGAGCACCAACCAAAACAGCGGTGTCCCTTTCATGCAGCAACCGAGAGCGGAAAGGACACATATTATGGTTACATAGTGGACATATGGGAACTTGACTACGGACCTGATTTTAAGGTCCCTTTGTTTAAGTGCAAATGTGTCAATCTGTTAGGCGGCGGGGTATAGGTAGACCCACAGTACGGAATGACAACAGTGGATCTGAAAAATCTTGGGTACACTGACGAACCGTTCGTCCTAGCCAATGATGTGGCATAGGTTATCTATGTGAAGGACATGTCTACAACCGAGAAAAAGAAAAGATAAGGAAGCGAATACATCATACGATGAGCCAAAGCGCCACATAGTTCTTTCAGGAAAAAGGGACATCCTGGGAGTGGACGGCAAGACAGACATGTCTGAAGATTATGAAAAGTTTCATGAAATTCCTCCCTTCAATGTCAAGGCTGACCCAAGCATCCTGATAAACAATGAAGATTATCCATGGTTACGGCGCAATAAGCAAATGACACAAGCGAAGAAAAAGTGAAGACTTTCTCCCGCAACTATTATGATGATACCATGCCAAATTTGTAACAGACGAACATGCTACCATTGTCTGTTTTGTACATGCACATGCTATGTGGGTGAAATTATGATACCATCCCAACTTTCAACTTTTTCAGAGTTCATTTGAAATGCTTTCATGTCGTATGGTTTGAAACTTTCTTACTTCGAAAGTGATTGTCCATTTTGTACACGAAGTGCATCAAGTTTTTGTCGTAACCCTCTCTACTTTTTGGAACATGCTATGTGGGTGAAATGATGATACCATGCCAACTTTCAACCTTTTCAGAGTTCATTTTGAAATGCTTTCCAATTTCAGAGTCATTTTGCTCAAAGAATGAATTAATAGCAAACAGAATAAACTACAAAACTTTTATGAAAATAAAAACAATCAATTAAAATATTATGTTATGATCAACTAAAATAAAACTATAATATTCTTCAATAGCAAAAAGATATATTTTTGACCTAAAATCAAACTATAGTATTTAATTGTAAGTATAATAAAAATAAATTAGCAAAGAAGAAAAAAATTCTAATTTTTATAGTTAAGTTATTCATAAACTAGTGATTCACACAATTTTAAAATTCAATTTAAAACTTATTTAAAATTTACTATGGCACTAACAGAAAGTTTTATAATTTTTATGACCTAAAAGCAAAAAGAAATCACTGAAAAACTATAAGTATTTAGTTGTAAGTATAAATAAAAAATAAATAGAAAAAAAATTCTATTTTTATAGTAAAGTTATTCATAAACTAGTGATTCACACAAATTTTTAAAAATTCAAATTTAAACTATTTAAAATTTAAAACTAATGGCACTAACAGAAAGTTTATAATTTTTGTGACCTAAAAGCAAAAAAGAAATCACTAAAAAACTGTAAGTATTTAGTTTTAAGTAGAAATAAAAAATAAATAGAAAAAATTCTATTTTTATAGTAAAGTTATTCATAAACTAGTGATTCACACAAATTTTAAAAAATCAAATTTAAACTATTCAAAATTTAAAACTAATGGCACTAACAGAAAGTTTATAATTTTTGTGACCTAAAAGCAAAAAGAAATCACTAAAAAACTGTAAGTATTTAGTTGTAAGTAGAAATAAAAAATAAATAGAAAAAAAATTCTATTTTTATAGTAAAGTTATTCATAAACTAGTGATTCACACAAATTTTTAAAAATTCAAATTTAAACTATTTAAAATTTAAAACTAATGGCACTAACAGAAAGTTTATAATTTTTGTGACCTAAAAGCAAAAAGAAATCACTAAAAAACTGTAAGTATTTAGTTTTAAGTAGAAATAAAAAAATAAAAAACCAAAAAAATGTAGAAATAAAAAAGAAAAACCAAAAAAATGCCCTACTGGGCCTCCACGGCCTGAATACGACTAGAAACCCTACATGGGCCAGGATTCAGGCCCGCAGAGGCCCAATAGGCCCACAGGCAGTAGCAAGTTTAGGCCCGAAAGCCTGCATTAGAGAGGAGCTCGAATGGGGAGGCACAGCAGCGCTTATAAACCAGTGCCGGCGCCCTTTCAGCTAGCGATGTGGGACTAAACTTTTGCGCGGGCAGACAAGGCCATTGGTCCCGGTTGGTGCACCAACCGGGACTAAAGGGGGCATTGGTCACGGTTCGTGGCCACCGGGACCAAAGGCGCCGCTTCCCGCCCTTTGGGCTGCTGAAAATTGGCCTTTGGTCCCGGTTCGTGGCACCAACCGGGACTAAAGGGGGCATTAGTCCCGGTTTGTGCCACCAACCGGGACCAATGCTCCGTCTATATAAGCCACACTTGTGAAAATTTTGGTTCAGTTTCTTCGATCCCGCCCCGACGTCGCCGCCAGGCTGCCCCTGTGCTCGCCTCGCCGTCGCCGCCGTTGCCCCTGCCCCGCCCCCGAGCGCGCCCTGCCTCGCCGTCGTCGCCGGCCGCCCGTCCACCGCCCCCGAGCACCCCCTGCGCCGCCGAGCCCATCCGCCGCCCCCGAGCACCCCCTGCGCCCCCGAGCCCGTCCGCCGCCGCCGAGCGCGCCCCGCCGTCGCCCTCGCCCTCGCCGACCCCGAGCCCGTCCTCGTCGCCGTCGCCCCCGACGCCGGCCGCCCGCGTCTCCTCCCCGATCCCTCCGGGAGAGGTAGCTACCGCCCCATCCTCCCCCTTCCTTCCTTCCCTGCTCCTTAATTTGCAAAATATTGATATGATGTAGATGTATGTATGTATGTATGAGTTGGGGAGAAAGTTTATAATTTTTGTTCATATATACTGTACATGTATGTATGATGAATTTTGATATTTTTTGTTCATATATAATGTAGATGTATATGTATGTATGGAATGATATCGATGGATGTATGTATATAGAACATTCGTAGAAAAAAATGTCCCCCTCCGGTTCACTCGGGAACACTAACTATCTCAGAGAAAAAAAATGTTATCGGGGAAAAAAATGTTATCGGGGTCGAGGGTCGTCGAATGAGAGGAAGAAGAGGATAAAAAAGAAGAGGAAGAAGAAAAAAAAGAGGAGAAGAAAGAATAGAGGAGTCTTTCCTCTATTCTTTCTTCTTCTTCTTCATCTTTTTTTTATCGGGAGGGGTCGACGGTCGCCTAGGGGTCGAGGGTGGGGGGGTCGAGACGCCGGACATTCATGAGAGAGGCGAGGAAGAAGGGGAAGAAGAGGGAGAAGAAGAGGAGAGGAAGAAGAGGAAGTCTTCTCCTCTATTCTTTCTTCTCTTCTTTTTTCTTCTTCTTCTTCCTCTTTATTTTATCGGGAACGAGGGTCGTCGAGAGGTCGAGGAGCGGTAGAGGAGAAACCCTAAATAGAAAGTATCGTCGGTGTGAGATACATGTACCGTCGGTGTCGGACACTACACCCACATCCCACAAGTGGCGCGGGCTTTCGACGCCCACGTCACTTGTGGGACGTGGATGTAGTGTCCGACACGAAGGCCACATGTATCTCACCACCACGATACTTGCTAGCCTATTTAGGGTTTCCTTCTACCGAAAAGAAGAGGAGAAATAAATAAGAAGAAGAAAAAAGAAGAAAAAGAAGAGGAGAAGAAGAAAGGAATAGAGGAGAAGAAGAGAAAATAGAATATATATTCTATTTTCTCTTTTCTCCTCTATTCCTTTCTTCTTCTCCTCTTTTTTTCTTCTTTTTTTTCTTCGACACGTGGGGGGGGGTCGAGAACGCCGGACATTCATGAGAGAGGCGAGGAAGAAGGGGAAGAAGAGGGAGAAGAAGAGGAGAGGAAGAAGAGGAAGTCTTCTCCTCTATTCTTTCTTCTCTTCTTTTTTCTTCTTCTTCTTCCTCTTTATTTTATCGGGAACGAGGGTCGTCGAGAGGTCGAGGAGCGTTAGAGGAGAAACCCTAAATAGAAAGTATCATCGGTGTGAGATACATGTACCGTTGGTGTCGGACACTACACCCACATCCCACAAGTGGAGGGGGCTTCGACGCCCACGTCACTTGTGGGACGTGGATGTAGTGTCCGACACCGAAGGCCACATGTATCTCACACCCACGATACTTGCTAGCTATTTAGGGTTTCCTCTACCGAAAAGAAGAGGAGAAATAAATAAGAAGAAGAAAAAAGAAGAAAAAGAAGAGGAGAAGAAGAAAGGAATAGTGGAGAAGAATTCTATTTTCTCTTTTCTCCACTATTCCTTTCTTCTTCTCCTCTTTTTTTCTTCTTTTATTCTTCTTCTTCTTCTTCTTCTTCTTCTTCTTCTTCTTCTTCTTCTTCTTCTTAGCCGGAAGTAGAGAGAGGTTTCCTAGTGTCAAAGTATTGAAGAAATCCATGCCTTCATCATTAGCCGGAAGTAACCAGGGCATGTTGGTATGAAGTTCTGCAAAGTTGTTTCTGAATGGGAGTCCCGGATAGAATAATCCGCCTTTTGGTACGAGTTCAGCAAAGGCCTTCCAAAATAGCGATATTGGAAGGCTCTTGCTGGAACTTTGTACCAAAAAGCCGAATTATCCTATCTGGGACTCCGTTCCAGAACAACTTTGAAGAGCTTCGTACCATCATGCACATGTTACTTTCGCCTAATGATGAAGACATGGTTTTGTTGAATCCTTGACACTAGGCAACCTCCCGACCCCTCGGCGATCCTATCGAACATGAGAGGAAGAAGAGGATAAAAAAAGAAGAGGAAGAAGAAAAAAAGAGGAGAAGAAAGAATAGAGGAGATCTTCTCCTCTATTCTTTCTTCTCCTCTTATTTTTCTTCTTCTTCCTCTTTTTTTTATCGGGAACGAGGGTCGTCGAGGGACATAGATGTAGTGTCGTCGTTGTCGATATATACCCCCTCCCGATAGCTTACTATGATTAGGTAGCTAGTTCTACGTTTGGCACTAATATATCCATCTGTCATGTTTGAATAATAATTGCCATGTTGTAAATATTTGTAGAAACTATGGACACCGCCCTAGACGAAGCAACAAAAGAAGCGTTGTTGAGGGACATAATCGCAGAAGGAAGTGATGCCATCTCGTTGTTTCTCAACGAAACCGATGGTCTGGAAGGAGAGGGTGAACAAGCTGGCTACGGTGACCTAATGCCGGTGCAAGAAGAAGAACATGAGGACGGCTCCGGTGACCCAATGCCGGTGCAAGAAGGAGACCGTGATGACGGCTCCGGTGACCGAACCGAGTCCGGCCAGGTATATATATTAGTTAAGCCTATGCTGACTAGCTGATTGATGCATTCATTGTTTTGGTATGTACACATATTAATTAAGTCTTTGTTCTTTTTTCTAGCCCTCCGAATCGAGCACAACTTCGGTAAAGAGACGAGGCCCGAAGAAAAAGTTGAGCTCGGATGAAAAGTTTGAGATCATAGCAATCGCGCCCGACGGCCAACCTATTGAACCCCTCCGGACAAAGAGCGCATTTGTTGCTCAGTGCGGGGTTCTGGTTAGGGACAAGATCCCGATAAGCATCCAGCAATGGTTTAAGCCGGCTACAGAAGACCCTGAGGTGTCTTATGTCAATGATATGCAGAAAAATGATCTTTGGACTGAGCTGAAGTCAAATTTCACCCTACCGCCTGAGGATAATCCAGAGAACCCAGTTAAAGAGAAATTAATCAAGTCTTTTGCTCTGAAGAGGATGGCAGAACTATTCAGGAGGTGGAAGAAAGAGCTGAATAAGTTTGTCGAAAATAATGAGACACCAGAATTCAAGGGCAGATATGAGAAGATCAGAGATCACTGGCCCGCATTTGTGGCCCACAAGACATCAGAAAAGAGTAAGAAGATGTCGGCGACAAACAAGCAAAATGCTGCGAAGAAGAAGCTTCACCATCGCACGGGGTCAGGTGGCTACCTCGTAGCCCGCCTAAGTGGTCCAAGACTGAGAATGATCTGGTTCATAAAGGGATCGAACCAGAGACAATTAACTGGCCAGACCGTTGCCGGACTTGGTTCTTCGGGCCTGGCCTAAGCAAGTAAAGAACAACCGCTCCGTCTGCTCGGTCGGCGTCTAGCAGTACAACCAGAGGCGGGAGGACATACAGATTCGGTCCTTCTCTGAAGACTCCAGAGAAGTTACCATATGAGAGGACCCTGGAGGAGAACGCCGAGATCGCGCGAGAAGAAGTGAGGAACTTCTTTGAAGGGGTGAAAGCAAAGAAACATCCACCTCCGGAGGAGAAGGTAGATCGGGTGAAAGTGAAGCGCACTCTGGCTGCCCTGACAAAACCACCGAAGTCTGATCCGCCGAAAGGAAACTATGACCGCATTATTGGAAAGGAATTTGCCGAAGCGGAGCGGTCGGGAAGTACTGTCAGTGATCAAAGGCTGAAAGAACGACGAGCTGGGAAACAAATTGCCTAGCTCGGCAAACAAGCGAAGCAATCATGCCCCCCGCTCAAGGTGCCTAGCCACAACGTCGCTAATGATCCGAGGATGGTGCCCGGTTATAGCAATCTTGTAGATTACCTGCCCGACGAAGTACATTATGAACCCATGGAGGTGCAGATACAAAGATACGAGTACGGGAAGCCTCTCGTCAAAGATGAAAGATCTCTATCAACGATGATGCGAAGATTGCATGATTGGTACTTGAAAATCTGCAGAGACTCTGGGGGAGGAGTACTTTGTATTGTGAAAGTTAAAAAGGAGCATGACCACGTTGGAATTGAACTGTTGCCTGTTCCATTTGAGGAGTTCTTTCAGTTTCTCAATCAATTGGCCCTCGATAAAACAACGGTCACCTGCTACTGTCTGTAAGTAGTACTACTTCTGTCATTAAGTCTCTCTATATAGCTCAGCTCTTTCATTGCATGTATTTATAATCATCCTCACTATATTATGCAGATTGAAGATCGCCGAATTGAAGAAAAGACAAGTCGGTGATATTGGGTTCATTAACACATATCTCATAGATGCAACTCAGGTTAAACTTCATGCCGCAGCTACCGAGGCCAACTTGCTACGATCGTTCGTAATAAATCAAAACAAAGATATAATACTCTTTCCTTACAACTTCAGGTGAGTGTTACTGTCTTGTGCGTATTCGGTTTCCCTTATATATTAGTCAAGGTTATAGTAATGTAATTCATGAGTTATGCATGTGTGTGCAGTTTCACTATATTCTCCTAGAGATTAAGCTTGAGCAGGGAGTAGTAACCGTCTTGGACTCTAAACGAAAAGATCCCAAGGAGTATGCGGACATGACTGAAATCCTCAAGAAGTAAGTTAAATCGATCATTATCCACCATATCAGCAACTTTGTTCATTTCCTGATATCAAGTAATTGTTTTCTTTGTCCGGCAGGGTTTGGAGAAAATTCACCAAAACAGTTCCGGGACTGCCGAAGGAGCTGGAATTTAGACACCCGAAAGTAAGTACTATAGTAGCATGTTCCGCGCATCTCCTAGTGATTCAAGCGCTAGTTTCATCAATACCATTTAGCATTCTTGCTTATCAGTTTGATTGACCTCTATTTCTTGTAAAGTGGTTGTGGCAGGAACAAGGGAATGATTTCTGTGGATACTACATCTGCGAGTCCATCCGCCACACGACCTGTGAGCGGGGCGGGTACTCTAACGAACAATATGAAGTACGTAAATAACAACATTCACAATTTTATTTTATTACCATCATTTGTGTTGAGTTTCATTCATTTATATATATATATATGTATTGACCCCCTTCTTCAAATTAGATGTTTCGGAAGCGGGATGAACTCCTAGCACCAGCTCGCATGCGAGCAATTCAAGAGGAATTGGCGGCATTCTTTCTTGACCACGTGATCCCTGAAGACGGAGAATTCTATGTGGACCCTGAGTCCGTATGATTATATTTGTAAGAGATAATTATTGTATATATGTAGCCGGTAGTGTCAGATAGATATACGAGAACTTGTTGTTCGACCAATCTCTCGGAGAAGGAGAGGTGGTCGATATCACTTCTCTCTGTATATATGCATATATGTTCATGACGATCTTCTGTTTCCTTCGTTTGCTTACTAGCTAGCTAGCGTGTCTAGTCCTCTCTATATACGTATGTATAGTACGTAGCGTCGACCAAGCACGGACATAACAGAGGACACTTCTCTCTATTAATTATAACTAGCTAACACAATATATGAAACACCTAAATTAACCCCCAAAACCCCCAACCCCCCCCCCTTCAAAAAAAAACAAAAACCCCAGCCACAGAAGTGCTGACGCGTGGATGCCTATTGGTCCCGGTTGGTGCCACCAACCGGACCAAAGGGTCTCCTGACTGGGCTCTGCGCAATGCCCACGTGGAGGGCCTTTAGTCCCGGTTCTGGATTGAACCGGGACTAAAGGGGGGAGGTATTAGTACCGACACTTTAGTCCCGGTTCCGGAACCGGGACTAAAGGCCCTTACGAACCGGGACTATAGGCCCTTTTTCTACCAGTGCGTAGGTCTACAATGAACTACTCACGCATAATCAGAGAGGCACCAATGAGGATGATGAACCCCTTCGTGATGGTGTCTAGATTGGATCTGGTGGTTCTGGAACTTGCGGCGGCTGGAATTGATTTTTGTCGACTCCCCTAGGGTTTCTGGAATATTGGGGTATTTATAGAGAAAAGAGGCAGTGCAGGAGGCCACCGAGGTGGGCACAACCCACCTAGGCGCCTGGGGGCCCAGACGTACCCTGGTGGACTATGCCCCCCTTGGGGCACCCCCAGCTGCTTCTCCGGCCCATCAGGTGTCTTCTGGTCCAATAAAATCCACAAAAAGTTTTGCTGCATTTGGACTCCGTTTGGTATTGATTTCCTGCGATGTAAAAAACAAGCAGAAAACAGCAACTGGCACTTGGCACTATGTCAATAGGTTAGTCCCAAAAAATGATATAAAATGATTGTAAAATGATGGTAAAACATCCGAGAATGATAATATAACAACATGGAACAATCAAAAATTATAGATACATTGGAGACGTATGAACATCCCCAAGCTTAATTCCTGCTCGTCCTCGAGTAGGTAAATGATAAAAACATTTTTGATGTGGAATGCTGCCTAACATGTTCATCACATATTCTTTTCTTTGTAGCATGGACATTTGGACTTTTATATGGTTCAAAGCAATAGTCTAGTTTTGACATGAGGACTTTAATACTCAAGCATATCAACAAGCAACCATGTCTTTCAAAATATCAACACTAAAGCAAGTTATCCCTAGCCCATTATGCTCAATCATTGATCCATTCATGAAACACACTCGCATATTAGCTACACCCAATGCTCAAGTACGATCATAGTGCCCCTTAGTTGGTGCTTTATAAGAGAAGATGGAGACTCAAGTAAAAATAAAAATTGCATAAAGTAAATGAAAGGCCCTTCGCAGAGGGAAGTAGGGATTTGTAGAGGTGCCAGAGCTCAAAGCGAAAAAGATAGAGATAAAAACATTTTGGGTGGCATGCTTTTCCTATCAACGAAAACGATCGAGTAGTTCCCAATACTTTCCATGCTAGATATATCATAGGTGGTTCCCAAACAGAAATTAAAGTTTATTCTTTTTCCACCATACTTTCACTTTCCATGGCTAACCGTATCCACGGGTGCCTTCCATACCAACACTTTCCAAGGAATTTATTATTTGACAACATAAAGTAAATTCATTTTTCATTTCGGGACTGGGCATCCCTAATACCTTTGTCGTACTCTCGTGCAATGACAAGTGAATAAACACTCATCTTGAGAATAACACATTCGCATGGAAATATATCAGCCACCCCTACCGTTTCATGAGCGGTACGAACACACAAAGAGAAATTTATTTTGAAAATTAGAGGTGGCACATACAAATTTGCTTAGAACAACACGGAAATACCGCATATAGGTAGGTATAGTGGACTAATGTGGCAAAAATCGGTTTAAAGGATTTGGATGCACAAGTAGTGATCATACTTAGTGCAAATGAAGGCTAGCAAAAGATTGAGAAGCATCAACCAAGAAATGAAAAATCTCATAAGCGAGCATTAAGCATAAATAACACCGAATAATGCACCACAAGTAGGATGTAATTTCATTGCATAACTATTGACTTTCGTGCTTGTATAGGGAATCAGAAACCTTAACAACAATATTCTTACTAAAGCATAATTATTCGTCAACATGACTCACATATCACTATCATCATATCTCAAAACTATTACTACAAGGAATCAAGTTTATTTTGTCCAATGATCTTCATGAAAGTTTTTATTATATCCTCCTCGGATATCTATAATTTTGGGACTAATTTAATATGTTGTTTTTGATAAGCTCAAACAAATATAAGTGAAGAACATGAGCATCACAATTCTTTGTCTCAAAATAATCTAAGTGAAGCAAGAGAGAATTTCTTAAAAAAATTACTAACCCTCAAATAAATCTAAGTGAAGCATGAGAGCATTTCTTCAAAAGTACTAAAGCACACCGTGCCAAAAAGATATAAGTGAAGCACTAGACCAATTACATAGCTCATAAAGATTTATGTGAAGCATAGAGAGCAATTCTAACAAGTCATGGCATGATTTCGGCTATCTCAAATAGGTGTGTACAGCAAGGATTCAAGACTTAAAATAAAAAGAAAAACAAGCAAAGAATCATATCAAATAAGAAGCTCCAAGCAAAACTCATGATATGTGACGAATAAAAATATAGCTCCAAGTAAGATACCGATGGTTGTTAGAAGAAAGAGGGGATGCCCCTCGGGGGCATCCCCAAGCTTAGTTGCTTGATACTTCTTGAATATTATCTTGGGGTGCCTCGGGCATCCCCAAACTTAGCCTTTTGCTAATCCTTATTCCTTCATCCATCGTAATATCACCCAAAACTTGAAAACTTTAATCACACAAAACTCAACAAAACCTTCGTGAGATCCGTTAGTATAAGAAAGCAAATCACTACTATAAGTACTGTTGCAAACCCATAATATTTTATTTTTGCATTATATCTACTATATTCCAACTTTTCTGTGACAAAAACTCTTCAAAGGAAACTATAGAATCATCAAAACAAGCACACAACGGAAAGAAAACAGAATCTTTCAAAAACAGAACAGTCTGTAGCAATCTGAAAACTTCGAATGCTTCTCTAACTCCACAAATTCAGAAAAATTAGGAAAACATGGGCAATTTGTATATAAATCTTGTGTAAAAAATTTAGAGCAAAATTACATTTCTGTGATTTATGAAAATTATTTTTCTAAGCGCAAAAGTTTATGTTTTTCAATAAGATCAAATCAACTAGCACCCAAATCATCCCAAAGGCTTTGCTTGGCACAAACACTAATTTAAACCACAAAAAACATCTAATCAGAGGCATAACTAGGTATTTTACTGAAAACAGCAAGAAAACCAAAAAGCCAAAGGATACAAGTTGGGCTGCCTCCCAACGAGTGCTATCGTTTTACGCCCCTAGCTAGGCATAACGCGAAGGATCTAAGTATTGTCATCTTTGTTTCTAGATCCATACGATTCCCTCATGATTGATTCGTATGGTGGCTTAATTCTAGTTCTAGGGAAGTGTTCCATACCCTTACTTAGTGGAAATTGAAATTTAATATTGCCTTCTTTCATATCAATCACGGCACCAATAGTGCGTAAAAACGGTCTACCAAGAATAATTGGACAAGAAGGATTGAATCAATATCAAGAACAATAAAATCTATGGGCACATAATTCCTATTTGCAAGAATAAGAACATCATTAATTCTTCCCATAGGCTTTTTAATAGTAGAATCCTCCAAGTGCAAATTTAAAGAGCATTCTTCAATATCGGTAAGACCAAGAACATCACATAAAGATTTCGGAATTGTAGAAACACTAGTATCCAAGTCACATAAAGCAAAACACTCATAATTTTTGATCTTGACTTTGATAGTAGGTTCCCATTCATCATGTAATTTTCTAGGAATTGAAACCTATAATTCCAACTTTCCTCTAAAGCTTTCATCATAGCATCAACAATATGTTTAGTAAAAGCTTTATTTTGTTCATGAGCATGGGGTGGATTTATCATGGATCGCAACAAAGAAATACAAACAATCAAAGAGCAACTATCATAATGAAAGCCTTTGTATTCCAAAAGAGTGGGCACATCACTAGTTAAAGTTTTGACCTCTTCAAACCCACTTCTATCAATTTTCTCAACAAGATTTTCACCCTCCAAATTATTGGCACGCCTTCTAGCTAAAGTTGACTCTTCTTCAGTCCCTTTATTATCAATCTTAATCTTACTAAAGAAAGAATCAATAGAGGAAACACCAATCATTTTAAGATCTTCGTCACTTTTATGAAAGTAATCACTAGAAAATGCTTTTTTCTTAAAAATTCTCTTCTAGCTCTAAGCATAGCGGTTCTTTTCTTACTTTCATCCATAGAAACATAAAGAACCTTAATTGATTCCTCAACCTTAGGCAAAAATAATCATCTTGGGATTTTCTACATCATGAGAAATTCTATCAATACTTCTAGACATATCATCAATCTTATTCAGCTTTTCTCCTATTGTAGCATTGAAAAGTTTTTGAGTATTGATAAATTATTTAATATTATTCTCAAGATCAGAGGTGTTACTATTATTATTATAGGTAGTATTGCCATAGGAATTACCATAATTGTTAGAGGAATTACTAGGAAAATGCCTAGGTTAAAATTACCTCTATAAGCATGTTTATTGAAATTGTTTCGCGAGATAAAATTCACATATATGGCATCACTATTTTGCTCAATCAAAGTAGACAAAGTGCACATCATTAAAATCAATAGGGGCACTTCTATTAGCAACCAATTTCATAAGACATCACTTTTTCACTCAAAGAAGAAATTTCTTCAACCGAATTAACATTTTTACTAGTAGGAGCTCTTACGGTATGCCATTGTGAATAATTTGCATAATATTATCAAGAAATTTGGCTGGCTTCACCCAAAGTAATTTCCATAAAAGTACCCCCGCGGCGAATCAAAAAGATTTCAAGAAACAAAATTCAACCCCATAAATTTGTATGATCATCCAAAGATTTAACCGCATGAGTTGGGCAATTCCTTAGCATTAATTTCATCCTTTCCCAAGATTGTGCAACATGCTCATGTTCAAGTTCCTTGAAATTCATGATTGGGTTCTAAGGGAAATAATTTTTGGGCGGAAAATACTTAGTAATAAAGGCATCTTGCACTTATCCCAAGAATCGATACTGTTGCGAGGAAAGAAGAAAACAATTTTTGCACGATCTCGCAAAGAAAACGGAAATAATTTCAACTTCACAATATCATTGTCCACATCTTTTTTTCTTTTGCATATGCATAATTCCACGAATGTGTTAAGATGGGACGCGGCACCTCATTAGGAGTACCGGAAAATTGATATTTCATAACAGATTGACAAAGCGGCGTTAATATCACAAGACTCCGCACTAGTGGCGGGAGGAGTGAGGGAGTCCTGGACTAAGGGGTCCTCGGGCGTCCGGCCTATTATCCATGGGCCGGAGTGATGGGCTGTGAAGACATGAAGGCCCAAGACTACACCGTGTCTAGATTGGACTCTACTTGGCGTGGAGGGCAAGCTTGGCGCCGACTATGAAGATTCCTTCTTATGTAACCAACCCCATGTAACCCTAGATCTCTCCGGTGTCTATAGAAACCGGGGAGCATAGTTCGGATAGGACACATTCATTACCATATACGCATAGGCTACACTACTAGGGTTTAGCCATTACGATCTCGTGGTAGATCAACTCTTGTAACACTCATATTCATCAAGATCAATCAAGCAGGAAGTAGGGTATTACCTCCATAGAGAGGGCCCGAACCTAGGTAAACATCGTGTTCCCCGTCTCCTGTTACCATCGATCCTAGACGCACAGTTCGGGACCCCCTACCTGAGATCCGCCGGTTTTGACACCAACATTGGTGCTTTCATTGAGAGTTCCACTATGCTGTCAGCAAAGGACTCGATGGCCCCTTCGATCGTCAGTAATGGTGCCGTTCAGGGAGAAACCTTCCTTCCCGGACAAACCTTTGTGTTCGGTGACTTCGTACTGCGGGCCAACTCGCTTGGCTATCTGGAGCAGGTCGATAGTCACACCCCTGGCCATCAGGTCAGATCTGGAAGCTTGAACTGCGTCGCGGATACTCGCAGAGACTCAATCTCCGATGGATTCAATACTGCGGCAGTCGCTCCCCCTCTCTTCGATGAACATGACTTAAATCTGTCATCGAATCACACCCAGGAGATGGATCCTGTTGCCGCAACGGCCCTAGAACCGAAGTAGATCATGCCCTTCGAGGCCACGAGGTCCATGGCATGGGAGCCGCATGCGGACTCTACATCCTGCAATACTTGTGTCAATGGAACTCCAGACTCATTTTCAGCTACACTTTCCAGATCAGGCACGCCTGCGGACACCGAGCTGGATCGGTTATCGATTTTTGAATTTGGCGCTGCAGACTTCTTCCAGCACTCACCTTTTGGTGATATGCTAAATTCTTTAAAGAACTTATCCTTGGAGGAGGATTCACGGTCGAACTATGTTTGGGTCGAGCTAGAGACAGATGACGAGGAATTTTGCTTCCCACTCGCCACACACTTCATAGCCACTGTCGATGACTTAATCGACGTGCTTGACTATGGCTCCGAAGACATCAACGGCATGGACGACGATGCCGATATGTAGCAAGGCCAAGACCCGCCATTTACCGAACATTGGACGACCACCTCTTTTTACGATGTGTACATGGTTGATAGACCCAAAGGATCTGGCGACGACAACGAAGAGCCAGATACAAATAAAACCTCTGAGACGCAGTCCAAGCGCTGATGCCCCAAGCGCCGTTCTAAGCCTCGTCGCTCAAAGGATGGAAACACCGGCACCGGAGAGAATAGTACTCCAGGCGACGCCGAAAACAATGAAGACCCTGTCAGAGCTACATCCGAACAGGAGGAACATGTCGACAGGCAAGACAACCCTGACGAACAGGCCATAGAAGATGACTCGGAGGACGACAGCTACCGTCCACCCTCCAGGAGGAGACAAGCCTCGGCAACAAAGACTTCATCGTGCCTGAGGATCCTCTAGAGCAGGAGCGCTTTAAGCTTCAGCTCATAGCCACTTCAAGGAGCCTGAAAAAGAAACAGCAGCAGCTTCAAGAATGAACAGGGACTACTCCAAGCGCCCAACAAAAAGCTACCCGAAACGCAGATACTGCTACCTCAATTCGATGAGGAAGCACCGGAGCACACATCTTCCTTGCGTAATGCGGAACGACCACCACGTGATCGAGACAGCACGGCCGAACCGGCCACCCCACGGCCGGGATAAAGCGGCAACTCAGGACGAACAGCAGCCTGCCCCACCGCCTTGTAAAAATAGAGACGGAAGAGTTCAGAGTCACACGTACGACCTCCGGCAGATCCTGGACGATAGAGCAGGACATACAAGATCGATCTACGGATCGCGAGGGCGTGCCTCAAGGCACGACGACGGCTACCTATTCAGACGTGATAAATCTAACCACGCCCGGGCCTAATACCGCAGACGGACTCCGTCAGAGCTACGGCACGATGTGGCCCAATATAAAGGCGCCGCACACCCTCTCTGATTCA
Organism: Triticum urartu; assembly: GCF_003073215.2. NCBI lineage: Eukaryota > Viridiplantae > Streptophyta > Magnoliopsida > Poales > Poaceae > Triticum > Triticum urartu. Next base: position 581,918,280 of record NC_053028.1, read on the forward strand.
CAGATGAAGTACTGGATCACGAATTCCCCGAGGGGTTCAAGCCTGATCAACATTGAATCATATGACACAACCGATCCCGCAGTATGGATCGAGGATTTCATTCTCAATATCCATATGGCTTGAGGAGATGACCTCGACGCCATTAAATACCTCCCACTAAAACTCAAAGGGCCAGCTCGGCACTGGCTTAAGAGCCTGCCTGAAAATTCTATCAGCAGCTGGGAGGACTTGGAAGAAGCCTTCTGGATAACTTCCAGGGAACATATGTCCGGCCACCAGACGCCGATGACTTAAGCCACATGGTTCAACAACCTAGAGAATCAGTCAGAAAATTCTGGACTAGGTTCCTAACCAAAAAGAACCAGATCGTTGACTGTCCGTATGCCGAGGCCTTAGCAGCCTTCAAACACAGCATCCGTGATGAATGGCTAGCACGCCACTCGGCCAAGAAAAGCCGAAGTCCATGGCAGCCCATCACGGCACTCATGACCCTTTTGCGTGGGAGAGGACAGTTGGCTGGCCCGTAGTAACAACACAGCTAGCGAGACAGGCCCCGCCGAGGAAGAATAGCACTAGCAAGCTCCGGCGCAATAGACACAATGCGAAGCAATGGCAACAACACCGATGACACCAATGGTCAACGCCAGGATTCACTGGCTCCAAGTCCGGCCACGGAAGAAGGCCCTACAAAAGGAACAATGAGGGAACTTCCAGCCTGGACCGCATACTCGACCGTCCGTGCAGATACACGGCACCCCGGATAAGCAAGCTAATCATACCAACAGAGATTGTTGGGTTTTCAAGCAGGCTGGCAAGTTAAATGCTGAAAACAAGGAAAAGGGATCACAAAGTGAGGACGAGGACGAAGAGCCCCGGTAGCCGAACACTGGGGGGCAGAAAAAATTTCCCCCTCAAGTCAAAACGGTGACAAAAAGATATACTCTATGCACATCCCCAAAAGGGAGCGTAAGCGAGCACTTAGGGACGTCTACGTAGTAGAGCTAGTCGCCCCAAAATTCAATCCGTGGTCATCATTCCTAATCACCTTCGATCGCCAGGATCACCCAACTAGTATCCGCCATGGCGGGTCAGCTGCCACTAGTCCTCGACCCAATTATTGACGGGATTCACCTAACACGAGTCCTGATGGATGGTGGTAGTATCCTCAACCTGCTTTATCAGGACACAGTGCGGAAGATGGGCATTAACCACTCACGAATCAAACCAACAAAGACTACCTTTGAATGAGTCATACAAGGCGTAGAGGCCCGTACGGCTCAATCACGCTGGAGGTGGTCTTCGTTCCCCGACAACTTCCGAAGCAAAGAGTTAATCTTCGATATCTGCTACCTTCTTGAGCACTGCGTTGGTTTTTTCCCTTGAAGAGGAAAGGGTGATGCAGCAAAGTAGCGTAAGTATTTCCTCAGTTTTTGAGAACCAAGGTATCAATCCAGTAGGAGGCCACGCACGAGTCCCTCGCACCTACACAAACAAATAAATACTCGCAACCAACGCGATAAGGGGTTGTCAATCCCTACACGGTCACTTACAAGAGTGAGATCTGATAGATATGATAAGATAATATTTTTGGTATTTTTATGATAAAGATGCAAAGTAAAATAAAGCAGATAAAAACTAATAGTGTTGATGAGATTAATATGATGGAAAATAGACCCGGGGGCCATAGGTTTCACTAGTGGCTTCTCTCAAGAGCATAAGATTATCGAAGCGGTTGAACAAATTACTGTTGAGCAATTGACAGAATTGAGCATAGTTATGAGAATATCTAGGTATGATCATGTATATAGGCATCACGTCCGAGACAAGTAGACCGACTCCTGCCTGCATCTACTACTATTACTCCACACATCGACCGCTATCTAGCATGCATCTAGAGTATTAAGTTCAAGAACAGAGTAACGCTTTAAGCAAGATGACATGATGTAGAGGGATAAACTCATGCAATATGAATAAACCCCATCTTGTTATCCTCGATGGTAGAGGGATAAAATCATGCAATATGATATAAACCCCATCTTGTTATCCATGATGGCAACAATACAATACGTGCCTTGCTGCCCCTACTGTCACTGGGAAAGGACACCGCAAGATTGAACCCAAAGCTAAGCACTTCTCCCATTGCAAGAAATATCAATCTAGTAGGCCATACCAAACTGATAATTCGAAGAGACTTGCAAAGATAACCAATCATACATAAAAGAATTCAGAGAAGATTCAAATATTGTTCATAGATAAACTTGATCATAAACCCATAATTCATCGGTCTCAATAAACACACCGCAAAAGAAGATTACATCGAATAAATCTCCACAAGAGACGGGGAGAACATTGTGTTGAGATCCAAAAAGAGATAAGAAGCCATCTAGCTAATAACTATGGACCCGAAGGTCTAAGGTAAACTACTCACATGTCATCGGAGAGGCTATGGTGTTGATGTAGAAGTCCTCCGTGATCGATGCCCCCTCCGGCGGAGCTCCGGAACAGGTAGGATAGATCAAGGTATTGCCATCTTTGGTAGGCAATCCATAAGTGGCTCTCATAATAGATTCATAAGTAATTTTATTTTCTTTCTAGGGAAGTGTTCCATGCCCTTTTTTAATGGAAATTGAAATCTAATATTCCCTCCTTCATATCAATAATTGCACCAACCGTTCTAAGGAAAGGTCTACCGAGAATAATAGGGCAAGAAGGATTGCAATCTATATAAAGAACGATAAAATCTACGAGCACATAATTCCTATTTGAAACAATAAGAACATCATTAATTCTTCCCATAGATTTCTTAATAGTGGAATCCGCAAGATGCAAGTCTAGAGAGCAATCATCAAAATCACGGAAATCTAGCAAATCACACAAAGTTTTGGGAATAGTAGAGACACTAGCACCCAAATCACACAAAGCATAAAACTCATAATCTTTAATTTTAATTTTAATAGTAGGTTCCCACTCATCATAAAGTTTTCTAGGGATATAAACTTTCAACTCAAGTTTTTCTTCATAAGATTGCATCAAGGCATCAACGATATGTTCGGTAAAGGCTTTATTTTGACTATAAGCATGAGGAGATTTTAGCACGGATTGCAACAAGGAAATACAATCAATTAAAGAGCAATTTTCATAATTAAATTCCTTGAAATCCAATATAGTGGGTTTAGCATCATCTAGGATTTTATTTCTTGTAATCCCACTTTTATCAATTTTAGCATCAAGATCTAAAAACTCCGAATTTTGGAACGCCTTCTAGGTAAAGGTGGATCATATTCAGTCCCATCATTTAAGATTCATATTGCAAAACAAAGATTTAATAGGGGACACATCAATAACCTTTAGATATTCATCTTTGTTTTCATAAAAAATAGAAGAACACGCTTTTATAAAGCAATCTTTCTTAGCATGCATCCTAGCGGTTCTTTCTTTGCACTCATCAATGGAAATTCTCATGGCTTTGAGAGACTCATTTATATCATGCTTAGGTGGAATAGATCTAAGTTTCAAGGAATCAACATCAAGAGAAATTCTATCAATGTTCCTAGCCAATTCATCAACTTTAAGCAATTTTTCTTCAAGCAAAGCATTAAAATTCTTTTGCGAATTCATAAATTCCTTAACACTAGTCTCAAAATCAGAGGGCATCTTATCAAAATTTCCATAAGAATTGTTGTAGGAATTACCATAATTATTAGAGGAATTACTAGGATAAGGCCTAGGATTAAAGTTTCCTCTATATGCGTTGTTAACAAAATTATTCCTGCCAACAAAATTCACATCCAAAGATTCATTATTATTCTCAATCAAAGTAGACAAAGGCATATCATTAGTATCAGAAGAAACACTTTTATTAGCAAATAATTTCATAAGTTCATCCATCTTTCCACTCAAAACATTAATTTCTTCTATCGCATGCACTTTTTTATTAGTAGATCTGTCAGTGTGCGATTGAGAATAATTAACCATAATATTATCTAGGAGTTTAGTAGCTTCTCCTAAAGTGATTTCCATAAAAGTGCCTCCCGCGGCCGAGTCTAAGAGATTTCTAGAAGCAAAATTTAATCTGGCATAGAAATTTTGTATAATCATCCACAAATTCGAACCATGCGTAGGGCAATTACGTATCATTAATTTCATCCTCTCCCAAGCTTGCGCAACATGTTCATGATCAAGTTGCTTAAAATTCATAATATCGTTTCTAAGAGAGATGATCTTAGCGGAAGGAAAATACTTAGAGATAAAAGAATCTTTGCACTTATTCCAAGAATCAATACTATTTTTAGGCAAAGACGAAAACCAAGTTTTAGCACGATCTCTAAGCGAAAAAGGAAATAGCTTAAATTTAACAATATCATTATCCACATATTTCTTCTTTTGCATATCACTCAAATCAACGAAGCTATTTAGATGGGTAGCGGCATCTTCACTAGGAAGGCCGGTGAATTGATCTTTCATGACAAGATTCAACAAAGCAGTATTGATTTCACAAGATTCAGTATCGGTAAGAGGAGCAATCAGTGTGCTAAGGAAATCATTATTGTTGGTATTGGTAAAGTCACATAATTTGGTGTTATCTTGAGCCATCGTGACAAGCAAGCAATCCAACACACGAGCAAACAAGAAGCAAGCGAAAATGAGGCAAACAAAAAAGAGAGGGCGAATAAAATGGCAAAGGTGAAGTGGGGGAGAGGAAAACGGAATCTCTCTCTGGCAAATAATGTAATGCGGGAGATAAGGATTGTGATGGGTACTTGGTATGTTGACTTTTGTGTAGACTCCCCGGCAACGGCGCCAGAAATCCTTCTTGCTACCTCTTGAGCACTGCGTTGGTTTTCCCTTGAAGAGGAAAGGGTGATGCAGCAAAGTAGCGTAAGTATTTCCCTCAGTTTTTGAGAACCAAGGTATCAATCCAGTAGGAGGCCACGCACGAGTCCCTCGCACCTACACAAACAAATAAATCCTCGCCACCAACGCGATAAGGGGTTGTCAATCCCTACCACGGTCACTTACGAGAGTTGAGATCTGATAGATATGATAAGATAATTATTTTTGGTATTTATGATAAAGATGCAAAGTAAAATAGAAAGCAATGAGAAAAGGCAACGGAAATAGCTTGTTGATGGGAGATTAATATAGATGGAAAATAGACCCGGGGGCATAGGTTTCACTAGAGGGCTTCTCTCGAGAGCATAAGATTACGGTGGGTGAACAAATTACTGTTGAGCAATTGACAGAATTGAGCATAGTTATGATAATATCGTAGTATGGTCATGTATATAGGCATCACGTCCGAGACAAGTAGACCGACTCCTGCCTGCATCTACTTCTATTACTCCACACATCAACCTGCTATCCAGCATGCATCTAGAGTATTAAGTTCATAAGTACAGAGTAACGCTTTAAGCAAGATGACATGATGTAGAGGTATAAACTCATGTAATATGATATAAACCCCATCTTGTTATCCTCGATGGCAACAATACAATACGTGCCTTGCTGCCCCTACTGTCACTGGGAAAGGATACCGCAAGATTGAACCCAAAGCTAAGCACTTCTCCCATTGCAAGAAAGATCAATCTAGTAGGCCAAACCAAACTGATAATTCAAAGAGACTTGCAAAGATAACCAATCATACATAAAAGAATTCAGAGGAGATTCAAATATTGTTCATAGATAAACTTGATCATAAACCCACAATTCATCGGTCTCAACAAACACACCGCAAAAGAAGATTACATCGAATAGATCTCCACAAGAGAGGGGGAGAACATTGTATTGAGATCCAAAAAGAGAGAAGAAGCCATCTAGCTAATAACTATGGACCCGAAGGTCTGAGGTAAACTACTCACACTTCATCGGAGAGGCTATGGTGTTGATGTAGAAGCCCTCCGTGATCGATGCCCCCTTCGGCGGAGCTCCGAAACAGGCCCCAAGATGGGATCTCACGGGTACAGGAGGTTGCGGCGGTGGAGTTAGGTTTTTGGCTCCGCATCTGGTAGTTTGGGGGGTATGTAGGTATATATAGGAGGAAGAAGTACGTCGGTGGAGCAACAGGGGGCCCACGAGGGTGGAGGGCGCGCCTGGGGGGGTAGGCGCGCCACCTACCTCGTGGCCTCCTGTTTGATGTCTTGACGTAGGGTCCAAGTCCTCTGGATCACGTTCGTTCTGAAGATCACGTTACCGAAGGTTTCATTCCGTTTGGACTCTGTTTGATATTCTTTTTCTGCGAAACTCTGAAATAGGCAAAAAAACAGCAATTCTGGGCTGGGCCTCCGGTTAATAGGTTAGTCCCAAAAGTAATATAAAAGTGTATAATAAAGCCCAATAATGTCCAAAACAGAATATAATATAGCATGGAACAATAAAAAATTATAGATACGTTGGAGACGTATCAATATCGTCCTCTTCCGCAACGGCTATCACACACTGCTCGGAAGAACCGCGTTTGCTAGATTCAACGCAGTGCCGCACTACGCTTATCTCAAGATCAAGATGCCCGGTCCACGCGGCATCATAACAGTTCATGGCAATACTGAACGCTCCCTCTGAACAGAGGAGCACACCGCCGCCCTAGAAACAGAAGTACAGAGCGGCCTTCCCAAGCAGCACCATAGTACGACTGCCGAGCCCTCGGACATCATTAAGAGGTCCCAGACTACACTGCAACAGGACGGCGTGGCTCGTCAAGAGCTAGACTAGCAACCCGGCCTCCGTCCCAGTTCCAATGAGGTAGTGGCATTCGTACCACGCATGCACAATTACGCACTCAAAATTCCATGGACATCGACGGAGGCACAAGATAACCCGGGGCCTACAGTTCGGCCAGACAGATCCTGGACACACATACTTTTACCTTTTTCCTGTTTCAGATTCCTTTTTCCGCGGGCCTGATCACAAGTCCTTTAGAAGGATTGGCATACAACGGAGGCAAGCAGCACATGTGTGTAGGGTAACCTTTATACGCTCTTCTTCACGATATTCAAACTTATTTCTCAAGACCCGCACGCTGCGCCCTACTGATCCCGGCATGTTAAATAGCCCGGATATTTCCCGCACCATCTGTACAAGATACGCCTTGACGTATCCATCCAGTTATAATAAAAATGGTTCGTGGCCCAGTTTATGTGGTTTTCGCTTCTTACCTCGTTTTATTTCGATCTGCTCATTTGCGGCATTGATACTCTTCTGCATGTTTCATATTCGCCAGGGGCTACTTGTCGCCCCACAATACGGTAGCAAAGTCCGAACACTTCTTATATATAAGTTCGGCACCCCGAATTTAGCATTATATGCCTTGGCTCCGAATCATGTCTTTGGTCAATAGTTGGGTTGCCCGGCTCCTGTTCTTGCTACCCTATGTTCCGCTCTATCGGCTAGGGTAGTAAAGGGAGAACTACTGCGATTGTGACCTGGCCTTGATTGGATGAGCACCTCAGTAGAGAAAGCCGAAAACTGACTGTCATGATACGGCGAGATTCGGTCAGCTGTTCGAGGGTTACAAAATCGTTGGAGATTTTTTCCGCGTCATGCGAAGGATCAACACTTCCCGATCAAATGCTGACAGCACCCTGGCCTGGACCAGGGGCTGCACACTTGCTTAATTATAAAACTCCTATGGCTAAGTGAGGGCGTTCAAGCCGTATAGTCCGATTGCCTTGTTCGTTGCGCTAAACAACTCCTCCAAAGGACCATATAATTGGATCAAGATTGTTTAGAATCCATCCCGAACACCTCCGTACTACCTACGTGAGGGCACAAGCCGACGACTGGCCAACCCTCAGATTACAAATAACACGGCCACACAAACGAAACAATTCAAAGCATAATAAAACTATTTTACAAACACCGGCTTTGTTCCCATAATACAAGGCAAAGGCAACATGAATACATTTATTCAAATACAATGTCCTGCAAACATTGCGCCGCAACAAGTCGAGACCCCTCTACGACATCCGCGAAATATCGCTCGGGTGTGCGGTGCTCCTTGCCCTCCGGCGGCCCGCTGGCAACTTCAACCACGTTCATCTTCGCCCACCACATCTTGCAGCGAGCGAAGGCCATACGGGCACCTTCAATACAGGAGGAGCGCTTGATGACGTCCAGCCACGGACAGGCCTCCACTAGACGCCTCACGAGTCCGAAGTAGCTTCCGGGCATAGCTTCGGCTGGCCATAGCCGGATTGTCAAATCCTTCATGGCTAGTTCGACCACCCTGTGCAGCTCCACCAGCTGCTTCAGCTGATCGGTGAAGGACACGGGATGCTCTGGCGTCGCATACTGCGACCAGAATAGCTTCTCCATAGAACCTCCTCCTTCGGCTCGGTAGAACTCTGCAGCGTCTGATACGCTGCGTGGTAGATCCGCAAAAGCCCCTGGGGAACTCCGAACCCGGGTTAGTAAAGGTATTGCTTCTCCGCATACTTGCTTTGCATCTTAAATGCCTTACCCGCCGTGATCTTCTTGGCCTCCTGGACCTCCTGGAGAGTGGCCTGGTCCTCATTCCGTGTGGTCTCCGCGCTTTGACGAGCCTTGGTGAGCTCGGCCTCTTGAGCCGACGCATCATTCTCCAAGGTCTCACATTTTTTCACCGCATCCTGGAGCTCCTGCTGGATTTCCTTGACCTGGGCCTTGAGTTTCTTACGGGCGGCTTCCTACTGGACAACTTTCTCCTCGGCCTCGCCCAGGGGGGCCTTCCTCAGGGCCTCGACCTCGGTCGCGGCTCCTGCACATATTACGACACTACAGCTAATATACATTGCCTACGCTTTCCGAACATACAGCAAGTCGTTATTCACCTTGCTTCTCCTAGAGCTGAACCCTAACCTCGCCGAGCTCGTTCTCAGTCCACTCCAGCCTCCGCCTCAATTCAGAGACTTCGGAAGCATGCGAGGTTGCAGCCAACAGCGATGCCTGCTTATGCATACATGCTATGTTAGTCTCCTACAATAGATCCTCTATTCGTTTCTTCTCACCTTACAGTGTCTCAGGGGCTACTGACTACAGGAGGTTTTTTCTCTTTCAAAGTCACTTACCTCGAAACCTGTCAACAGGTTGCTGCAGGCCCTGTTCAGTCCACTCTTGGCGGACTGAACCTTCTTAATCACCGCGCCCATAAGGACACGGTGCTCGTCCATAACGGAGGCGCCTCGCAGCGCCTCCATCAGGTTGTCCGGCGCCCCTGGATGGACCGGGACCACCGGCGGAAGCGGCGTGCCCCCCTCCTTCAAAGGGGGCTGCTCGCCTGACTCTGGAGCCATATGGATCTCCGGGATCATATTCGGCCAAGGGCCAAACTAGATGCGGCCCTCTTCGCTAGTTCCCATGGGGATCGTCTCCTCCATGTGTCCGGCAGTGGAGGCTTCGCCTCATGCTGCCTCCGTGACAGCGTCCTGGGCTCCTCCCCGGTTCGGATCGGCCCTCTGGGACAGTACTTCGGTGTCTTCCCTGGCCCCGGGGGAGCAAGCAGGCCGTGGTGACTGGCTCGCCATCTCTGATGGAGCCAACGAACCTCCAGACGAGAATCGCTGGATTAGGTCGCGGGCCGGACTGCAATAGTACAGCTAACTACATCAAGATAATGAAGAGAAAGGGCTGGATGTGCGCACGAGCGAGCCCTGCCACTTACGATGCGGCCTGGGGCTTAGTGCGGAGGCGCCGTTCCGGACTACTGTCAACGTCCCACGCGGTGTTGGCCGCTGGGGCTCCCTTCCCCTTTTTGGGCGCTTTCACCTCCGGATGTGCCGAGGCCGCCCTCTTCTTCTTCTTCTCCTCGGGAGGAGGGTTGTTCTCCTCCTCCTCCTCCTCCTCCTCCTCGTCATTGTCCTCAGGGACAGAGGAATGGGCCTCGTCGTCTTCGAATGTCGCGTTCGAAGTGCCCTTGCGACGGGAGCCACTCTTGGCCCCCTTGGCCTTCTTCTTGACCTTCTTCTCCGGCGCCTTGTATGGCGCTGGCACCAGCATCTCCGCTAGGCGCGGGATGACCGGTTCTTCGGGCAGTGGAGCCGGACACGGGATCCGCTTCGCCCTCTCCATCTAGTCCTAAAGGAACCATAATAAAAGCTTAGACGCTACCCTCGAAACAATGAGGTTGGGGATACCTCAGAAATGACATACCTTGCTGGTGGGGTGTGTATAAGCGTGACCATGATCTGAATCCGTGGCCGGTGGCTTCTCATTACCCTTAAAAACCAACTTCCAGGCGCCTTTGTGAGTAGTCTCGAAGAGCCTTACCATGGTCTGGTGCTTCTTCGAATTGAACTCCCACAAAGGGCGGCTTCGGCGCTGGCACAGAAGAATCCGATGGAACATCATCACCTGGATGACGTCGACGAGCTTGACGTTCTTGGTCACCATGCTTTGAACGCGCGTCTCCAGTGCTATCAGCTCGTCGGGTGAACACCAGTCCGGACTCTTCTCGACCCAGGAGGTGAGTCACATGGGAGCACCGGAGCGGAATTCGGCAGCCGCGTCCCAGGTGGTGCCGCGAGGTTCTGTGATGTAGAACCATTGCTTCTGCCATTCCTTTACTGTCTCCACGAAAGTGCCTTTGGGCCAGGAGACGTTGGATAGCGTGCTCACCATGGCTCCCCCGCACTCCGCGTGCTGGCCATCCACCACCTTCGGCTTCACGTTGAAGACTTTAAGCCACAACCCGAAGTGGGGCTGGATGCGGAGGAAGGCCTCGCACACGACGATAAACGTCGAGATGTTGAGGAAGAAATTCGAGGACAGATCATGGAAATTGTTACGTCTCCATCGTATCTACTTTTCCAAACACTTTTGCCCTCGTTTTGGACTCTAACTTGCATGATTTGAATGAAACTTACCTGGACTGACGCTGTTTTCAGCAGAATTGCCATGGTGTTATTTATGTGTAGAAACAAAAGTTCTCGGAATGACTGGAAACTCCACGGAACATCTAGTTGAAACTAATAAAAAATCCTCGCCAAAGATGAAGACCAGGGGGCCCACACCCTGTCAACGAGGGTGGGGGGCGTGCCCCCTACCTCATGGGCCACCTGGAGCTCCTCCGACGCCAACTCCAACTCTGTATATTTGCTTTCGGAGAGAAAAAAATCAAGGAGAAGAAATCCTCACGTTTTACAATACAGAGCCGCCGCCAAGCCCTAAAACCTCTCGGGAGGGCTGATCTGGAGTCCGTTCGGGGCTCCGAAGAGGGGGATTCGTCGCCGTCGTCATCATCAACCATCCCCCATCACCAATTTCATGATGCTCACCGCCATGCGTGAGTAATTTCGTCGTAGGCTTGCTGGACGGTGATGGGTTGGATGAGACCTATCATGTAATCGAGTTAGTTTTGTTAGGGTTTGATCCCTAGTATCCACTATGTTCTGAGATTGATGTTGCTATGACTTTGCTATGCTTAATGCTTGTCACTAGGGCCTGAGTGCCATGATTTCAGATCTGAACCTATTATGTTTTCTTGAATATATGTGCGTTTTGATCGTATCTTCCAAGTCTATAGTCACCTACTATGTGTTATGATCCGGCAACCCCGAAGTGACAATAATCGGGACCACTCCCGGTGATGACCATAGTTTGAGGAGTTCAGGTATTCACTAAGTGCTAATGCTTTGTTCCGGTTATCTATTAAAAGGAGGCCTTAATATCCCTTAGCTTCTGTTAGGACCCCGCTGCCACGGGAGGGTAGGACAAAAGATGTCATGCAAGTTCTTTTCCATATCCATCACTGATCCAATGCCTAGGAGCTTTCCATATACTGGTTCTCGCTTATTTACTTTCCCGTTGTTATTGTTACAATCACTACAAAACACCAAAAATATTACTTTTGCTTACATTACTCTTTTGTTACCGTTACCACTACTATCATATTACTTTGCTACTAAATACCTTGCTGTAGATATTAAGTTATCCAGGTGTGGCTGAATTGACAACTCAGTTGCTAATACTTGAGAATATTCTTTGGCTCCCCTTGTGTTGAATCAATGAATTTGGGTTGAATACTCTACCCTCGAAAGCTGTTGCGATCCCCTACACTTGTGGGTTATCAAGACTAATTTCTGGCGCCGTTGCCAGGGAGCATAGCTCTATTCTTTGAGTCACTTGGGATTTATATCTGCTGGACACTATGAAGAACTTGAAAGACGCTAAGAGAACAATCTACCCCTCAACTACGAGGGGAGGTAAGGAACTGCCATCTAGCTCATCACTTGATTCACGTTCTGCTTTTGAGTAAGCTGGCGACACCTAAACCTGCTTGTGCTATTCGTTCCGATATGTCGCATGTTATTGATGATGCCACTTCTGCTATGCATGATACTTATGATGAAACTACTTCTATGTTTGATACTACTGTGCCACTTAGTGAATTTCTTGATGAACAAATTGCTCCAGCTAGAGAGAAAGAAATTGTTGAAACTGATCATGTTGATGAAATTGATGATGAAAACATGTCTGTTATTCCTAAAGGTTATATTTTTGATAAAGAAGCTTCTACTGCTATTTTGGCTTGCAAAGATAACGATGAGCTTAGAAGGTTATTAGCTAAATGGAATAAGCAATCTCTTAATGATAGAATGAGGCCCGACCCTGCTTTTGCTACTTCACCTATCTGTGTTGTCGATAAGGATTATGAATTCTCTATTGATCCTGACATAATTACTTTGGTTGAATCTGATCCTTTTCATGGCTATGAATCTGAAACTGTTGTGGCACATCTTACCAAATGAAATGATATAGCCACCCGGTTCACTAATGATGAGACATCTCGCTACCTTTATATCCTTAAAATATTTCCGTTCTCATTAAAGGGTGATGCTAAGATATGGTTTAATTCTCTTGATCCTGGTTGTGTGCGTAGTCCCCAGGATATGATTTATTACTTCTCTGCTAAATATTACCCGGCACATAAGAAACAAGCTGCCTTGAGGGAAATATACAACTTTGTGCAAATTGAAGAAGAGAGTCTCCCACAAGCTTGGGGGAGGCTTCTCAAGTTACTTAATGCTTTGCCTGATCATCCTCTTAAGAAAAATGAAATACTTGATATCTTTTATAATGGACTAACCGATGCTTCTAGAGATTACCTGGATAGTTGTGCTGGTTCTGTTTTCAGACAAAGAACACCAGATGAAGCTGAGATTCTATTGAATAATATGTTGACAAATGAAAATAATTGGACACTTCCTGAGCCAGCTCCAGAGCCAATTCCTGAGCCTATTCCTAAACCAACTCCAAAGAAGAGAGGTGTTCTATTTCTCAGTCCTGAAGATATGCAAGAGGCAAAGAAATCTATGAAAGAAAAATGTATTAAAGCTGAAGATGTTAAGAATTTGATCTCTCTCTTCTTGAAGAAATACATGGTCTTAATTTACCGCCTGTTGAAGAACCTCCAGGTCTTGATAACCCGACACAGGTAGTAAAGGTAAATTCTCTCTATAGATATGATAAAGCTGAAGTCCCTCCTACTAAAATTGCTAGTCAGTGCTTGTATGAGTTTGATAACTTTATGTTTAAGCAAGAAGACTTCAATGCTTATTTTGGTAGACAATTAAAACAAAATGCTTATATGATTAAACACTTGGGTGATTATATGGCCAATGTTAGAGGTGAACTTAAACTTGTTAGCAAACATGCTTCTATGTTTACCACTCAAGTAGAACAAGTACTTAAGGCTCAAAATGATTTGATCAATGAAATGAATGGTAAGAAAAATGATTATGCTGTTAGAGTGGCTACTAGAACTGGTAGAATGACTTAGGAACCTTTGTATCCTGAAGGACACCCTAAGAGAATTGAGCAAGATTCTCAGAGAAATAATACTGATGCACCTAGTTCTTCTAAAAGGAAGAAAAAGAAAAATTATAGGACTTTGCAAACTTCTAGCGAACCTATTGCTGAACCACCTGAGAATCCCAATGATATCTCTATGTCTGATGCTGAAACACAATCTGGTAATGAACATGAACCTAGTGAAAATATTAATGATGATGTTCATGAAGATGCTCAACCTAGTAATGATAATGATGTAGAAATGGAACCTGCCGTTGATCTTGATAACCCACAATCAAAGAATCAACGTTATGATAAGAGAGATTTTGTTGCTAGGAAACATGGTAAAGAAAGAGAACCATGGGTTCAGAAACCCATGCCTTTTCCGCCCAAACCATCCAAGAAAAAGGATGATGAGGATTTTGAGCGCTTTGCTGAAATGATTAGACCTATCTTTTTGCGTATGCGATTGACTGATATGCTCAAAATGAATCCTTATGCTAAATATATGAAGGATATTGTTACTAATAAAAGAAAGCTACCGGAAGATGAAATTTCCACCATGCTTGCTAATTATACTTATAAGGGTGGAATACCAAAGAAACTTGGAGATCCAGGAGTACCTACTATACCATGCTCCATTAAAAGAAACTATGTTAAAACTTCTTTATGTGATCTTGGAGCCGGTGTCAGTGTTATGCCTCTCTCTTTATATCGTAGACTTGATTTGAATAAGTTGACACCTACTGAAATATCTTTGCAAATGGCTGATAAATCAACTGCTATACCTGTCGGTATTTGTGAGGATGTGCCTATTGTGGTTGCAAACGTTACTATTTTAACGGACTTTGTTATTCTTGATATTCCCGAGGACGATAGTATGTCTGTTATTCTTGGAAGACCTTTTTTAATACTGCAGGGGCTGTTATTGATTGCAACAAAGGCAATGTCACTTTTCATGTTAATGGTAATGAGCATACAATACACTTTCCGAGGGAACAACCTCAAGTTTATAGCATCAACTCTATTGGAAAAATTCCATCGATTATATTTGCAGGTTTTGAATTTCCTCTTCCTACTGTCAAGAAGAAATATGATATTCTTATTATTGGGGACGTGCATATCCTCGTTGAGGTAACATAGTGTTATTCGAAATTTCTCCGGTTCCATGTTATTCGGAATGAGTTTGTTAACAAGACTTGATCAACCTTGTTAGTAGATTCCTTTTGATTAGCATGAGATGGATGAAACTAGAAAGCACAACCTTCTGTACCCTCCTTCCACTTTCTGTTATTTAGTTGAAATAAAGTAAAAATAGTATTTTTCTGTCTGTTTCCTGATTTATCTGTGCAATATAAAAATACCCCGAAAATAAAAGTCCTCCAAATGCCATGTCAATTTAATATAATTTTTTCTAGAATATTTGAGGATTTATGGAACTAAAAGCACCACGGGGGGAGCTGCCACCTGTCCACGAGGGTGGAGGGCACGCCCTACCCCCCAGGGCGCGCCCCCCTGCCTCGTGGTCCCATGGTGGCCCTCCTCCACTTATTCCCGCACCCATCCGCTCCTTCTTCCTCCCACAAACACGAATATCTAGCTCAAGCACGAGTTCTAGCTCACTTTGCTACGATTTTCGATCTCCTTGCTCAAAGATCCTCTCACAAAACTGCTTGGGGAGATTGTTCCTTGGTATGTGACTCCTCCATTGGTCCAATTAGTTTTTGTTCTAGTGCTTTATTCATTGCAAATTTGTGCTGCATAGGTGACCATGTTCTTGAGCTTGCATGACAAATTTATATGGTTCCAAGTAGTTCTAATGTTTGATATAGGCTCTAAGCACTTGCAGGAGTAGTTACTATCAATTTTGTTGAGCTTGGTTCACTTTTGTTTGAAGTTACTGAAAATTTCAGAATATTTCAGAAAATGATGAAGAGACTTTTGAGGGGCTCATCGAGCTGAAGCTCGAAGGAAAATAAAAATGAAGAAGCACAGAGGCCCAAATATAATTTGCCTCGTACCGCGGAGGTCCGGCCGTGTGAATGGCCTTCCGATGACTTCTTGAGACAAGCCGGGATTTATGATGATTTCTATTCAATGGCTGAGAATGCTGGCCTCACCGGCTTCCTCCGCGACCAACGTCATCAGTATCTCTTACTCACTAATACTTCTGTGCAAAACTTCTACTATTTTCCTAAGGAATCACCTCCTTCAATAGAGTTTCATTTTATATGATGTTGTTAAGAAAATTCCACTAGATGAATTTTGCAAGGTTTGCAAAATACCCTTTGAGGGTACCTTAGATGAACCACACCGTAGAGATGTGGAACAATTTATTGACACCATCACTGTGGGAGAAACCAAGAAGGTTTCTGATGCAAGAATCACTAGCATACATTTTCCTGTCTTACGCTACTTTGCCTTATTTGCTAGTCGTTGCTTGATTGGTCACGGAAACTGTGGAAACCTTAGTTTTCCTGATATTATAATTTTGTTCCATGGTTTATACCGCGATAACACTGTTAGTATGGGCGGAATTATTGCTAAACGGTTAAGTTTGAACCATACAAAGGGCCCCATCTTTGGAGGTATTTATGCTTCACGCCTAGCTGCGCATTTTAACATACCTATTATACTCTATGAGAAAGAAGAAAAATTGCTGCCTAGTGCTTATTTGGATTATAAGAGTATGCTAGCGCATGAATTTATTGTTAAGGGCAGGGAAGGGGAGATTAAGTATAAATTTTACTTTAATAAACATCACCCTGAGACTATTACCTTGCCTGCTCCTTCCTTGTTTAATTTTGAAGGACCGTATCTCGTTCCATGGGCGGCCGTTCAAGCCTACCGGAATCCTGCACCAGCCCCGGAACCGGAAGCACAATATGAGCCTCCACGACAGTCTGATTACTTTTGGAATCCGGAGGTGGCTGCCAGTCAGTGGCAGTCAGAGTCCTCTTCATCACAGTACGACCCCAGCTACACCTACAGATATCCGCCAGGCCATCCCTGGCAATGAACCAACTTAGGCCAAAAGCCTAAGCTTGGGGGAGTACGTATTTCCCACCGACATTACATTTATGTTTACACACACTCATTGCTAGATGTCGGTGCTCATACTTTTTCACTGTAATATCCATCCTAGTTTATTTTCTTTTTCCTGCTTTCTTCTTGTGTGTTTGTTAAACCTTAAGAAAAAGCAAAAAAATTAGTAGTAGTTTACCTTTCTTGCTGTTGTAGTATTAATTAAAAAGAAAACCCAAAAATATTTCCCGTTCTTCTTTTGCTTGTTGGGAGCTTTCCCGTGTAAATAGTTTTATTTCTTTTCTTTTCTTTTGGGGTTGATAGGAGAAGACCATGATTAAATTGTAGAAGTGGCTCTTATATGCATTATTGTTGATTTAACCAAGAGCCCATATTGCCTTGTCTTCTCCTCTTTATTGAATGCTCGCAGATTCCAGCTTAGTCCAATGCACGTGCACTCTTATTATTATTCACTTCGTTCGGTCGTGCAAGTGAAAGGCAATTATGATGATATATGATGGACTGACTGAGATGAGAAAAGCTGGTATGACCTCGACCTCTCTTGCTTTTGTAAATATGATGAGTTCATCGTTCCTGATTCATCTTATTATGGATAAACATGTTTGCAATGACAATTATAGATCACAGTTGCTTTTGCCATGCTTAATTAGCTATGAGTTATAATGATTTACCTTGCATGCCAACATGCTATTAAAATGGTTGTGATGTGGTATGATGGGGTGGTATCCTCCTTTGAATGATTTAAGTGACTTGACTTGGCACATGTTCACACATGTAGTTGAAACAAATCATCATAGCCTTCACGATATTTATGTTCATGGTGGATTAAATCCTACTCATGCTTGCATCCAATGTTTATTAATTTTAATGCATGTTCATGACTGTTGTCGCTCCCTAGTTGGTCGCTTCCCAGTCTTTTGCTAGCCTTCACTTGTACTAAGCGGGAATACTGCTTGTGCATCCAATCCCTTAAACCCCAAAGTTATTCCATATGAGTCCACCATACCTTCCTATACGCGGTATCTACCTGCCGTTCCAAGTAAATTTTGTGTGCCAACCTCTAAACCTTCAAATAAACATTTTGTTTTGTATGCTCGAATAGCTCATGTATCAACTAGGGATGCCCTTATCTTCCATGTTAGGCGGGTTATTCTCACGAGGAGTGGACTCCGCTCCTCATTCACGAGAAAATGGCTGGTCTCCGGGATGCACAGTCCCATGCTTTATGCAAACTAAATCAAAATAATTGCAAACAAAACTCTCCCTGGGACTGTTGCTAGTTGGAGACACTCGTTGTTTCGAGCAAGTCATGGATTGATGCTTGTTGGTGGAGGGGGAGTATAAACTTTACCATTCTGTTTGGGAACCGCCTATAATGTGTGTAGCATGGAAGATATCGCCATCTCTTGGTTGTTATGTTGACAATGAAAGTATGCCACTCAAAATATTATTTATCTCTATTTCAAAACTGAGCTCTGGCACCTCTACAAATACATGCTTCCCTCTGCGAAGGGCCTATCTATTTACTTTTATGTTGAGTCATCACCCTCTTATTAAAAAGCACTAGCTGGAGAGGAGCTGTCATTTGCATTCATTACTATTAATTATATTGGGTATGACTATGATTGGATCTCTTTTACCATGAATTACAATGTCTAGTCAGTCCTTGATCTTTAAAGGTGCTCTGCATTTATGTTTTGCGGTCTCAGAAAGGGCTAGCGAGATACCATCTTGTTATATCATATTATGATTGTTTTGAGAAAGTGTTGTCATCCGAGATTTATTATTATTGCTCGCTAGTTGATTATGCCATTGATATGAGTAACATGAGACCTAAGATTATTGTGAAATGTGGTTAGTATAATCTTTGCTGAAAACTTGAATGCTGCTTTACATATTTACAACAACAAGAGCAAACAGAGTTTGTAAAAGTTTTCTTTATCACTTTCAGTTTGTCAACTGAATTGCTTGAGGACAAGCAAAGGTTTAAGCTTGGGGGAGTTGATACGTCTCCCGTATCTACTTTTCCAAACACTTTTGCCCTTGTTTTGGACTCTAACTTGCATGATTTGAATGGAACTAACCCGGACTAACGCTGTTTTCAGCAGAATTGCCATGGTGTTATTTATGTGCAGAAACAAAAGTTCTCGGAATGACCTGAAACTCCACGGAACATCTTAGAAATAATAAAAATCCTCGCCAAAGATGAAGACCAGGGGGCCCACACCCTTCCACGAGGGTGGGGGGCGCCCTAGGGCGCCCTACCTCGTGGGCCCCTGGAGCTCTCGACGCCAACTCCAACTCTATATATTTGCTTTCGGAGAAAAAAATCAGAGAGAAGAAATCATCGTTTACGATACGGAGCCGCCAAGCCCTAAAACCTCTCGGGAGGGCTGATCTGGAGTCCGTTCGGGGCTCCGGAGAGGGGGATTCGTCGCCGTCGTCATCATCAACCATCCTCCCTCACCAATTTCATGATGCTCACCGCCGTGCGTGAGTAATTCCATCGTAGGCTTGCTGGACGGTGATGGGTTGGATGAGATTTATCATGTAATCGAGTTAGTTTTGTTAGGGTTTGATCCCTAGTATCCACTATGTTCTGAGATTGATGTTGCTATGACTTTGCTATGCTTAATGCTTGTCACTAGGGCCCGAGTGCCATGATTTCAGATCTGAACCTATTATGTTTTCATGAATATATGTGAGTTCTTGATCCTATCTTGCAAGTCTATAGTCACCTACTATGTGTTATGATCCGGCAACCCCGAAGTGACAATAATCGGGACCACTCCCGGTGATGACCATAGTTTGAGGAGTTCATGTATTCACTATGTGCTAATGCTTTGTTCCGGTTCTCTATTAAAAGGAGGCCTTAATATCCCTTAGTTTCCGATAGGACCCCGCTGCCACGGGAGGGTAGGACAAAAGATGTCATGCAAGTTCTTTTCCATAAGCACGTATGACTATATTCGGAATACATGCCTACATTACATTGATGAATTGGAGCTAGTTCTGTGTCACCCTATGTTATGACTTTTACATGATGAACCGCATCCAGCATAATTATCCATCACCGATCCAATGCCTACGAGCTTTCCATATACTGGCTCTCGCTTATTTACTTTCCCGTTGTTATTGTTAGAATCACTACAAAACACCAAAAATATTACGTTTGCTTACATTACTCTTTTGTTACCGTTACCACCACTATCATATTACTTTGCTACTAAATACCTTGCTGCAGATATTAAGTTATCTAGGTGTGGCTGAATTGACAACTCAGTTGCTAATACTTGAGAATATTCTTTGGCTCCCCTTGTGTCGAATCAATAAATTTGGGTTGAATACTCTACCCTCGAAAGCTGTTGCGATCCCCTACACTTGTGGGTTATCAGAAATCTATCCCATAATAATACATCAGCCAGCGGATGAAAGGGTGGAGTGGAAACCCCAGCCCGCGAAAGAAATGAGGAAGGAATACTACCCTCTCGTCGAGCTCCGGCATTGGGACGATTTGTCCCTCGTCCGACAAGCGATGGGCTATTCCCTTTGCCAAATATCCGGCTGCTCGTAGCTCAGTAATGTCCTCCTCCTTGACGGAGGAGACCATCCACTTGCCCTGACCACCGGATTCGGACATGGTTGCTTGAGTGGAAAGGAGATGAGAACTTGGGCCCTGGAGCTTGATATCAGGAAGGCGGAGACAGAGAGAAAGCGTGAGAACAGGAAGAGGGAATCCGTATCCCCTTATAAAGGCAGCAAGCATTAAACGCCTCTTCACTCGCCTTAAGGTTCGCCTATTCCCAAGGGCTGTGCAAACGGCACAGTTGGGTTACCCATGCCCGCATTAATGAGAATCCCGCAATAAGGGGACACGATCTCTGTTTCGACAAGACATGCCAATAGCAAGCGTGTCTCGAAACTTGGGATGGCAGAAGAAAACGGTTCGAAATTATAACCGGACAGACGCGATGTTGTGTTGTAAAGGAGCTGTCAACAGATTAGATTCGTGCGAATATTATATTCTCTCTGCAGTTGTGTGTGATGTATAACAGGTCCGGATACAATCCTCACGTCTAAAGACTATCTTGGAGTTCGGAAAAAAGGGGAACCCGCCTTGCAATGCCGAAGACAATCTGCGCGCCGGACTCTTCGTCATTGAAGCCAGGTTCAGGGGCTACTGAGGGAGTCCTGGACTAAGGGGTCCTCGGGCGTCCGGCCTGTTATCTATGGGCCGGACTAATGGGCTGTGAAGACATGAAGGCCGAAGACTGCACCGTGTCTGGATTGGACTCTACTTGGTGTGGAGGGCAAGCTTGGCGACCGACTATGAAGATTCCATCTTATGTAACCAACCCCATGTAACCCTAGATCTCTCCGATGTCTATATAAACCGGGAAGCATAGTCCCGATAGGATATATTCATTACCATATACGCATAGGATAGACTTCTAGGGTTTAGCCATTACAATCTCGTGGTAGGTCAACTCTTGTAACACTCATATTCATCAAGATCAATCAAGCAGGAAGTAGGGTATTACCTCCATAGAGAGGGCCCAAACCTGGGTAAACATTGTGTTCCCCGTCTCCTGTTACCATCGATCCTAGACGCACAGTTTGGGACCCCCTACCCGAGATCCGCCGGTTTTGACACCGACAAGGAGCAATCAGAGTGCTAATAAAATCATTGTTGTTGGTATTGGAGAAATCACACAACTTGGTGTTCTCTTGAGTCATCGTGACTACGCAACAAGATTGCACTCAAAAACATATCTGACGAGAAAACGGCAAACGAAAAAGAGGGCGAATAAAATGGCAAATTTTTGTGAATTGGGGGAGAGGAAAACGAGAGGAAAATGGCAAATAATGTAAATTGCAAGGAGATGAGATTTGTGATTAGGAACCTGGTAGATGTTAATGATGTCTCCCCGACAACGGCGCCAGAAATTCCTTTTTATGTTGGCTCTAACTATGTCGGTATTTCCCCAAAGAGGAAGGGATGATGCAGCACATAAACGATAGGTATTTCCCTCAGTGATGAGACCAAGGTTATCAAACCAGTAGGAGAACCACGCAACACTACGTAAACGGTACTTGCACACAAAGAACAAATACTTGCAACCCGACGTGTTAAAGGGGTTGTCAATCCCTTTCGGGTAATGGTGCCAGAAATTGTCAAGTTGACGGGATAAAATTGTAGTAGATTGATAGATGGAAATAAAAGAAAATAAAATTCAGCGAAGTATTTTTGGGTTTTTGGATTGATACATCTAAAAATAAAGGTGAATAAAAATAGATCTTGAAGGCAAATATAATAAAGAAGAGACCCGGGGCCGTAGATATCACTAGTGGCTTCTCTCGAGAAAAATAACAACAGTGGGTAAACAAATTACTATTGGGCAATTGATAAAACTTCAAATACTCATGACGATATCCAGGCAATGATCATTATATAGGCATCATGTCCAATATTAGTAGACTGACTCCTGCCTGCATCTCTTACTATTACTCCACACATGGACCACTATCCAGCATGCATCTAGTGTATTAAGTTCATGGGAAAATGGAGTAATGCAATAAGAATGATGACATGATGTAGAAAAGATCTATTTATGTAGAAATAGACCCCATCTTGTTATCCTTAATGGAAATGATACATACGTGTCATTTCCCCTTCTGTCACTGGGATCAAGCACCGTAAGATCAAACCCATCAGAATGCACCTCTTCCCATGGCAAGAAATATCGATCTAGTCGTCCTAACTAAATCAAAGATTCGAAGAAGAAATACGAGGCGATAATTAATCATGCATAAAAGAGATCAAAGAACTCAAATAACTTTCATGGATAAAAACATAGATCTGATCATAAACTCAAAGTTCATCGGATCCCAACAAACACATCGCAAAAAAGAGTTACATCAGATCTCCAAGAGACCATTGTATGGAGAATCAAAAGAGAGAGAGGAAGCCATCTAGCTACTAACTACGGACCCGTAGGTCTACAATGAACTACTCACGCATCATCGGAGAGGCACCAATGAGGATGATGAACCCTCTGTGATGGTGTCCAGATTAGTCTGGTGGTTCTGGAACTTGCGGCGGCTAGAATTGATTTTTGTCGACTCCCCTAGGGTTTCTGGAATATTGGGGTATTTATAGAGTAAAGAGGTGGTGCGGGAGGCCACCGAGGTGGGCACAACCCACCTGGGCGTGCCTGGGGGCCCAGGCGTGCCCTGGTGGGTTGTGCCCCCCTGGAGGCATGCCCAAGTGCTTCTACGGCCCATCATGTGTCTTCTGGTCCAAAAAAATCCAGAAAAAGTTTCACTCCATTTGGACCCCGTTTGGTATTGATTTCCTGTGATGTAAAAAACAAGCAGAAAACAGCAAGTGGCACTTGGCTCTATGTCAATAGGTTAGTCCCGAAAAAGGATATAAAATGATTGTAAAACATCCAAGAATGATAATATAACAGCATGGAACAATAAAAAATTATAGATACATTGGAGACGTATCACCGTCGCACCATGATCGCCAACAACGATGGCACATATGAATCTATGAGCGAAGACGAAATGGAAGCCCTTGAGCATGTGGCTATGCACCAACAAGTAAATGAAGACGAAGACGAGCAACTCTTTTGTGACAATGATTCGAGCCCCGCTCTTGTTGTTTCCAAGGTCTTGACACTTCAACACCAACAAGAGGAAGACCAACGTTGCCACATCTTCCACACCAAAGTGGGCATCAACGACCGTTCTATAAAGGTCATCATCGATGGAGGAATTTGCCACAACTTGGCAAGTGAAGAACTATGCAGCAAGCTCCAATTGGTCAAGATGAAACACCCTCGCCCCTACAAGGTCCAATGGCTTAGCAACTTCGGCACCATTCAAGTGAAGCACACGGTCCAAGTCTCCTTCAAGATTGGAGCTCACGAAGACACTTTGGAGTGTGATGTGGTTCCCATGTCCGTTTGCCACCTCCTACTTGGACGACCTTGGCAATTCGACTGCGGCATCATCCACAATGGGCGAACCAATCACTATGGTTTCAAGATGAAGGGAAAGGAGTACGTGCTACGACCCATGTCGCCAAGTCAAGTGATCACCGACAAGCAAGCATCTGCCCATCATGGAGAGAATAGTGAGAGAGTGAACCACCAAAAAGAGAGTGAGCGCCACAAGCCAAGAATGAGTGACTCCACGATGAGCGACAAGAAAAACTTAGTTCTCTTAGCCACCAAAGTGAGATGAGAGAAATGTGAGAGAACGCATCTAGTGTCATACACTACGTCCTAGTTTGCAAGGATGAAGCGGCATGGACTAACAATTCTCACGATCTACCTTTAGTGTTGTCTCGCTTGTTGCAGGAATACAAGGACGTTTTCCCCATGAGCTACCTCCGGGACTACCTCCACTCTGAGGCATCGAACACCGAATCGACCTCATCCCCGGCGCACCGTTAGCAAACAAGGCACCGTACCACGTCAACCCCGAAGAAATCAAGGAAATACAAAACAAGTACAACAACTCATTGACAATGGGCATGTACGTGAAAGTTTAAGTCCTTGTGCCATGCCGGTCATTCTTGTGCCTAAGAAAGATGATAGTTTTGGGCATGTGTTGTGACTGCCGTCCCATTAATGCCATCACCATTCGTTATAGGTATCATATTCCTCGCCTTAATGATATGCTAGATGAACTTAGCGAAGCCACAATTTTCTCTAAAATTGATCTTAAAAGTGGCTACTATCAAATACGCATCCAAGAAGGTGATGAATGGAAAACCGCTTTCAAAACCAAGTTTGGCTTGTATGAATAGTTGGTCATGCCTATGGGCTTATCCGAAGCACCCGACACTTTTATGTGTGTGATGCATTATGTTCTTCGCCCCTACATTGGCATATTTGTTGTGGTATACTTTGATGATATACTTGTGTTTAGCAAATCTCTAAGAGATCATGTCACCCATCTTAAAAATGTTGTGCAAACTCTTCGAAAAGAGTGCCTTTATGCTAATATGGAAAAACGCCTTTTTGGTGTTGATAAGCTTGTTTCCTTGGGTTTTGTTGTGTCATCTAAGGGTGTTCGTGTAGATGAAGCTAAAATTGATACTATTTAAACTTGGCCACAACCAACTAACTTGCAACAAGTGTGTAGTTTCCTTGGCTTAGCCGGTTCCTATCGTAGATTCGTTAAGGACTTTAGCACCATTGCATATCCTTTGCATACTTTGAGTAAAAAGCACCATTTGTTTGGGGACCATCCCAAGATACCGCATTTCATGAGCTTAAGAATTTGCATACACATGATCCTTTGCTTGCCTTGCCAAATTTTGATAAAACTTTGAAGTTCATTGCGATGCTAGTGGTAGTGGCTGATATCGCTTGAACTACGTCGGTATTTCCCCAAAGAGGACCGGATGATGCTGCACAGCTACGGTAGGTATTTCCCTCAGTGATGAGACCAAGGTTATCAAACCAGTAGGAGAACCAAGCAACACTATGTAAACAGTACCTGCAGACAAAGAACAAATACTTGCAACCTGATGTGTTAAAGGGGTTGTCAATCCCTTTCGGGTAACGGTGCCAGAAATTGTCAAGTTGATGGTATAAAAATTGTGATAGATTGGATAAATAGATCTCGATAAAGCGCGAATTAAAATAAGTAAATAAAAAGTGCAGCAAGTTATTTTTGGGTTTTTGGAAATATAGATTTGGAAATAAAAGTGGCAAATAATAGATCGAAAAGAAAATATGAAGAAGGATAGACCCGGGGGCCATAGATTTCACTAGTGGCTTCTCTCGAGAAACTAGCATACGGTGGGTAAACAACTTACTATTGGGCAATTGATAGAACTTAAAATACTCATGACGATATCCAGGCAATGATCATTATATAGCCATCACGTCAAATATTAGTAGACCGACTCCTGCCTACATCTACTACTATTACTCCACACATCGACTTCTATCCAGCATACATCTAGTGTATTAAGTTCATTGAGTAATGCAATAAGAACGATGACATGATGTAGACAAGATCTATTCATGTAGGAATAGACCCCATCTTGTTAGCCTTAATGGCAATGATCAATACGTGTCTTGCTGCCCCTTCTATCACTGGGAGAGAACACTGCATGACTGAACCCATCACAAAGCACCTCTTCCCATGGCAAGAAAAATCGATCTAGTCAGCCTAACTAAACCAAAGATTCAAAGAAGAAATACGAAAGATTCAAAGAAGAAATACGAGGCTATAAGTAATCATGCATATAAGAGATCAAAAAAGACAAAAATAATTTTATTCATTGGGTTGTCTCCCAACAAGCGCTATCATTTTATGCCCCTGGCTAGGCATAATGCAAAAATCTAAGTATTGTCATCTTTAGCTCTAGATCCATAGGATGCCCTCGTGATTGATTCATATGGTGGATTAAATCTTGTTCTAGGGAAGTGTTCCATCCCCTTTCTTAGTGGAAATTGAAATTTAATATTGCCTTCTTTCATATCAATCACGACTCCAATAGTATGTAAGAACAGTCTACCAAATATAATAGGACAAGACTGATTGCAATCAATATCTAGAGCAATAAAATCTATGGTCACATAATTCCTATTTGCAAGTATAAGAACATCATTAATTTTTCACATATGCTTTTTAATAGTAGAATCCGCCAAGTGCAAATTTAAAGAACACTCTTCAATATCGTTAAGACCAAGCACATCACATAAAAATTTCGGAATTGTAGAAACACTAGCACCCAAATCACATAAAGCAAAATACTCATAATGTTTAATATTGACTTTAATAGTAGGTTCCCATTCACCATGTAATTTTCTAGGGATTGAAATCTCTAATTCCAACTTTTCTTGCAAAGCTTTCATCATAGCATCAACGATATGTTTAGTAAAAGCTTTATTTTGTTAATAAGCATGGGGTGAATTTATCATGGAATGCAACAAAGAAATACAATCAATAAAAGAACAATTATCATAATTAAAGTCTTTGTCATCCAAAAGAGTGGGCACATCACTAGTTAAAGTTTTGACCTCTCCAAACCCACTTTTAGCAATTCTTTCAACAAGATTTTCACCCTCCAAATTATCGGGACGCCTTCTAGCTAAAGTTTACTCTTGTTCAGTCCCTTTATCATCAA
Organism: Triticum urartu; assembly: GCF_003073215.2. Classification (NCBI taxonomy): domain Eukaryota; kingdom Viridiplantae; phylum Streptophyta; class Magnoliopsida; order Poales; family Poaceae; genus Triticum; species Triticum urartu. Next base: position 581,945,245 of record NC_053028.1, read on the forward strand.
TCTTAATTTTACTAAACAAAGAATCAATAGAAGAAACACCAATTACTTTAAGATCTTCACCATTTTTATCTTCCAACGAGATAGGTTTAGCGGCCATTTGACTTACTAGGGTTGCTTGTGCATCGAATATTTTGCCCAGTAAACTTTCAGCAAAAGCATACTTAGATTGGAGATTACAAACTTCTCTACTAATATCATCAAGTTGTTTAGTTATAGCTTCCAGCACAACAGAGTGTTCCTTAAGTTCCTTAGTACTTTTCTCAATTTCAAGAAAAATATTGGGGGTAAGGAACATCATAATATTTTCTTTGAGGCATCATGACTATGCACACAAGATTCCACACAAAAACACATCTGACGAGAAAATGGCGAACGTAAAAGAGGGCGAATAAAACGGCGAATTTTTTGTGGAGTGGGGGAGATGAAAATGAGAGGCAAATGGCAAATAATGTAAATTGCAAGGAGATGAGTTTTGTGATCAGTAACCTAATAGATGTTGATGATGTCTCCCCGGCACCAGTGCCAAAAAATCCTTTTGATGCGGCTTGAACTACGTCGGTATTTCCCCAAAGAGGAAGGGATGATGTAGCACTATCTACGGTAGGTATTTCCCTCAGTGATAGAACAAGGTTATCGAATTCTCCTCTGTGTAACCACGCAACACTATGTAAACGGTACCTGCACACAAAGAACAAATACTTGCAACCCGACATGTAAGAGGGGTTGTCAATCCCTCCCAGTTAAAAAGATAGATACATTTGTAGTAGATTGGATAAATAGATCTCGGAAACGCGAAATAAAATAAATAACAAAAAGTGCAGCAAGGTATTTTTGGGTTTTTGGATTAATAGATCTGAAAATAAAAGCAAATAAAAATAGATCTCAAAGGCAAATATGATAAAGAAGAGACCCGGGGGCCGTAGATTTCACTAGTGGCTTCTCTCGAGAAAAATAGCAATGGTGGGTAAACGAATTACTGTTGGGCAATTGATAGAACTTCAAATAATCATGACGATATCCAGGCAATGATCATTATATAGGCATCACATGTCCAAGATTAGTACCGACTCCTGCCTGCATCTACTACTATTACTCCACACATCGACCGCTATCCAGCATGCATCTAGTGTATTAAGTTCATGGAGAAATGGAGTAATGCAATAAGAACGATGACATGATGTAGACAAGATCTATTCATGTAGGAATAGACCCCATCTTGATATCCTTAAGCAATGATCAATACGTGTCTTGCTGCCCCTTCTATCACTGGGAAAGAACACCACACGACTGAACCCATCACAAAGCACCTCTTCCCATGGCAAGAAAAATCGATCTAGTCAGCCTAACTAAACCAAAGATTCAAAGAAGAAATACAAGGCTATAAGTAATCATGCATATAAGAGATCAAAAGAAACTCAAATAACTTTCATGGATAAAATAGATCTGATCATAAACTCAAAGTTCATCGGATCCCAACAAACACACCGCAAAAAGAGTTACATCAAATAGATCTCCAAGAGACCATTGTATTGAGAATCAAAAGAGAGAGAGGAAGCCATCTAGCTACTAACTACGGACCCGTAGGTCTACAATGAACTACTCACGCATCATCGGAGAGGCACCAATGAGGATGATGAACCCCGTGATGGTGTCTAGATTGGATCTGTGGTTTCTGGAACTTGCGGCGGCTGGAATTGTGTTTCGTCGACTCCCCTAGGGTTTTTGGATTTTCGGGGTATTTATAGAGCAAAGAGGCGGTGCGGGAGGCGGCCGAGGTGGGCACAATCCACCAGGGCACGCCCATGTGGGTTGTGCTCCCCTCGGAGCCCCTTCTGGTACTTCTTTGGCCCAACAGGTGTCTTCTGGTCCAGAAAAAAATATCTAAAAAGCTTCACTGCGTTTGGACTCTGTTTGGTATTGATTTTCTGCGAAGTAATAAAACAAGCAAAAAACACCAACTGGCACTAGGCACTATGTCAATAGGTTAGTCCCAAAAAATGATTTGAAAGTGCAACTATCCCTAGGTGGTTTTGGTAATTCATAACAACATATAGCTCATTGAGCTAATGCTATTCCAAGATGACTATTTCAGGAAAGCTCAATGATTGGCATGGCATGGATGTGAAAGTGGAACCCTCAAAATGCTAAGGACAAAGGATTGGCTCAAGCTCAAAAGCTCAAGACTCTTCATTTTATATTTTAGTGATCCAAGATCACATTGAGTCTTTAGGAAAAGCCAATACTATCAAGGAGGGATGAGGTGTTGCTTAATGAGCCTCTTGCTTCATGTGCTTAGTGATATGCTCCAAAACCCTCAACTACTTTCCCATATCCACATATGACCTAAACCCTAAGCCAAACTCGGTCCTACCGATTCTTTCCTATCCGGCGCCACCGAGTTTCACTTGTCATTAACCCACTGCCAAACCCTAGCAATTCGGTTACCGATAGGGATCTCGTCACCGAGATGGGATTGCAAACTCTCTGTTTCCCTTTCGTAACTTTTCGGTCTCACCGAAAGAGCGAATCGGTCCCACCGAGATTGCAATGTAAACTCAGTGTTTCCTTTTTGTAACTTTTCGGTCTCACCGAAAGAGCAAATCGTCCCACCGAGTTTGCCTGACCAACTCTCTGGTTAGCTTATTACCAACGGTCTCACCGAGTTTGTGTAATCGGTCTCACCGAGATTACGTTATGCCCAAACCCTAACCATATCGGTCCTACCGAGTTGCATGTCAGTCCCACCGAAAATCTCTAACGGTCACTAGGTTTACCTTTTCGGTCCGACCGAGTTTGTTGATTCGGTCCCACCGAGATTGGAAAACTGTGTAAGTTGGATTTTGTGTGGAGGCTATATATACCCCTCCACCTCCTCTTCATTCGGAGAGAGCCATCAGAACACATACACAATTCCAACTCATATGTTCTGAGAGAGAACCACCTACTCATGTGTTGAGACCAAGATATTCCATTCCTACCATATGAATCTTGATCTCTAGCCTTCCCAAGTTGCTTTCCACTCAAATCTTCTTTCCACATCCAAATCCTATGAGAGAGAGTTGAGTGTTGGGGAGACTATCATTTGAAGCACAAGAGCAAGGAGTTCATTACCTACACACCATTTGTTACTTCTTGGAGAGTGGTGTCTCCTAGATTGGCTAGGTGTCACTTGGGAGCCTCCGACAAGATTGTGGAGTTGAACCAAGGAGTTTGTAAGGGCAAGGAGATCGCCTACTTCGTGAAGATCTACCGCTAGTGAGGCAAGTCCTTCGTGGGCGATGGCCATGGTGGGATAGACAAGGTTGCTTACTTCGTGGACCCTTCGTGGGTTGAGCCCTCCGTGGACTCGCGCGACCGTTACCCTTCGTGGGTTGAGCCCTGTGTGGACTCGCGCAACCGTTACCCTTGTGGGTTGATCTCCATCAACGTGGATGTAGGATAGCACCACCTATCCGAACCACGGGAAAAACATCCGTGTCTCCAATAGCGTTTGAATTCTCCAAACCCTTCCCTTTACATTCTTGCAAGTTGCATGCTTTACTTTCCGCTGCCATATACTCTTTGCATGCTTGCTTGAATTATGTGATGATTGCTTGACTTGTCCTAAATTAGCTAAAATCTGCCAAGAACTAAAATTGGGAAAAGGTTAAGTTTTTATTTGGTCAAGTAGTCTAATCACCCCCCTCTAGACATACTTCGATCCTACAAGTGGTATCAGAGCTTTGGTCTCCATTTGCTTTGATCTCCATAGCTTTTGGTGGTCATAGCCTTGGTTTCACAACCTAGGAGAGTATGGCGTCTAGCGAGGGAAATTATCACCGTAGAGGTCCTTACTTTGATGGTACTAATTTTGCTAGTTGGAAGCATAAAATGAAAATGCATATTCTTGGACATAACCCCGCCGTTTGGGCTATTGTGTGTGTTGGTTGCAAGGTGATTCTTTGATGGGAGAGAACCAAATCGTGAAGCTACCGCGAGAGTTGAAGATGCTACAATACAATGCTCAAGCTTGTGATATCCTCTTCAACGGATTGTGCCCCGAAGAATTCAACAAAATCAGCCGTCTTGAGAATGCAAAGGAAATTTGGGATACTTTGATTGATATGCACGAAGGTACCGACTCCGTCAAGGAATCCAAGTTGGATGTGCTTCAAAGTCAACTTGACAAGTTCAAATGAAGGATGGTGAAGGTGTCGCTGAAATGTACTCTAGGCTTGCTCTCATCACAAATGAGATTGCGGCTTAGGAAGTGAAGAGATGACGAAGATTCATCATCAAGAAGATCTAAGAGCCTTGGATGGAAAATATGATACCGTGTGCACATTGATCCAAATGATGCCCAATTACAAAGATCTCAAGCCAACGGAGGTGATTGGAAGAATTGTTGCTCATGAGATGTCACTTAAGGATAAAGAGGAACTTCACAACAAATCAAGTGGTGCCTACAAAGCCTCATGTGAAGCCCCTACATCATCAAGTGAGAAACAAAACTTCAATGAAGAATTGAGCTTAATGGTGAAGAACTTCAACAAGTTCTACAAGAGTAGAAGCAAAGATAGAAGCTTCAAGTCAAGGTCCTACAATGACAAAAGATCTTCTAGTCGAGAGCGAAACTGCTACAGTTGTGGAAGACCCGGACACTATTCCAATGAGTGTACGGCTCCCTACAAGAGAAGAGAAGATTCTCCAAAAAGAAGAAGCAAAGAATCACCACCAAGAGAGAGAAGGAGTAGAGATGATCGTTATGAACGAAGATACTCACGGAGAAGCAAGGATTCGGAAAGGAAGGAAAAATCATCAAGGAGCTACACAAAACGAAGAATCAAGCTCATGTTGGTGAATGGGTATCCGGCTCCGACTCCGACAGCCACTCGAGAGAAGTTATCACTCCGACTCCGAAGATACTCAAGATGAAGGTGTTGCCAGTCTAGCACTTGTGTCAACCAACTCCTACGACATATTTGACTCACCAAATGAAGGAATTGGAAGATGCTTCATGGCTAAAGGACCAAAGGTATCACACCCCGAGTATGTTGATTTCAATAGTGATGAAGATGATTTGCTAGTGATGATGATTTACTTGTTGAACTCTAGGAGAGAACTATGATGAACTTGCTATTAATCATGCTAATCAAGATAAAACAGAATGAAAGAAAGGAAAGATGAGGCTACTAAAAACATATATATGAAGCCTATCACACACACACACAGACACACACACACCTAAGAGCTCATGAGAAATATAGCTTTGAAAGCTCAATTGAGCAAGAGCATGAGTTAAAAGCATTCAATTACATTGCCAAGTCTTACTACTTATCCACTTACATGCCTCAAGTCAAGTCTAGTAACAAGAACAAGAAAGATTCTTCCTCTAGCAGTAACAATGATCATGCTAAATCCAATATTGTTGCTTCTAGTAGTTCTCTTGATTCCACTAATGATTCTCTTAGCCAAGTTACACTTGAGCAAGAAAATAGCTTATTGAAGGGAATTATAGAGAAAGGAGTGTACAAAAGCCTTGCCGGGAGTAAGCAATTCGAGGAAATTGTGCGCAAGCAAGGAATGCACCGGAAGAATCAAGGTGTTGGTTTTGAACGAAAGTTCAATGCCAATGGAGTTGAGTGGGAAGAAGATCAATACCCCAAGACAAAGTTTGTTCCTCAACAAGAGAAGTATGATACTTCTTTCAAGGGGACACAAGCTCAAGATGATCTTCCACCACAAGACTACAAGCAAAAAGGCAAGGACAAGCTTCAAGAGGAAATTGATGCATTTGAAGAAGCTCCAAGACCTTAGTCAAGTGGATTCCCAAGACTACTTCAAGTTCCACTTCATCAAGTACGACTACAACTCCAAGGATTCCCATCAAGATGGTGTGGATCCAAAAGAAAAGAACTAGAGAGTTCTTGAGGGTGACTCCGCCAACATACTTCACTCTTATCATTTTGGCAAGAACAAGTGCAATCAACTTCCACATCTTGCACTAGTTCAAGGAGTCACAAACCCTCTTGTTGGTAAGACAAGGGACAAGGTAACCTAAAAGTTTTCATGGACATCATCTTGTGTGTGCATCACTCTATGTCTATGGATATCCTTGTTTGTTCCTTGTGGGACTAACCCATGTAGGTATTGAAAGTGCAATTCACTCAAATGGATAGCTCCAAGTGATCTACATCAACATTGAGCATCCACATCTTCAACATCTACATGAAGTCATCATCGACAAAACCCAAGGTTAGTTCATCCCTCTTAGGGGGGATATCACATCTAGGGGGAGCTTTACTCTAAGACTTGAGCTAAAGCAACTCTAAAGATGTGAACACAACAATGCTTTATGTAAAAGTGGTAACCCCACTTGAGCTTAAACGATGAGTATGACCTATGATCAAGTGTTCTCACTTGACTCCTAAGTCAATATACTCATATATAGATGACCTAGTCATCGCAAATTGCTTGATAGATGCTAGAATTGGTTGTGCATGCCTTGTCACATATTTCATTTGCCATCTTATTGTGTGAGCATGCTGGTTGCATATTTTACTCATTCGAGGACATCCACTTGTTGTTTTGATTGTTCGGTTTTATTTCTTTTTGCCAAGTGGATGGACAAGAATGCCTAAGAACCTCCTCTAGCTATCTATGCTTTTCTCGTCTCAAACTCTATTCATGCTGACATCACAAAATTTGATCAAGTCAGATTCGAACCACTCTGTGTGAGGAGCGCTCGGAGTCCCCGATTCGTCATAGACTTAAACTTCCAAAACCTCTTTATGATTCTCGGTCTGACCGATACCCTTCGGTCCTACCGAGATCATTAAGTTGATCTAGGTTTTCGATCTCGGTGCAACCGATTTGAACCATTCGGTCACACCGAGTTGCAACAACTGTATACAGTTTTGCATCTCGGTGCCACCGAGTTGTTCCACTCGGTCACACCGACAGGGTCGGGCTATATATAGTCACGGGCAAAAATTTGGAAATTTCTCCGAACCCCTTCGCCCGCGCGATAGCCTGCTCTGCCAACTTGGTCTCCGGATCGTCTCCTCGCCGCCAGCCGCCTCCAGTCGCTGGTCTCCGTCGCCGTCAACGGAAATTCAACCCCGCCGTTGCCGCCGTAGCGAGTCTCCGCCGAACTAGGGTATGGACTCGATGTGCTATTCCCCAATCCGATTCTTAGCACATTGTGATCATTCTTACTTACCACTTCTATCCAGTCAATGATGATTGTCGCCGCCGTCAACGGAATTCTGCCCCGCCGTTGCCGCCAGTAGCGAGTCTCCGCCGAACTAGGGTATGGACTCGATCTTTGTGCTATTCCAATCCGATCTTAGCACATTGTGATCATCATGATTCTTGCCACGATTGAAACACTCCTATCCAGTCAATGCGTTCGTAGATTAGTTTTGATTCAAAAATTTTAGGGTTAGGTTTCCGCCGAAACCATCTCGGACCCACCGAGTTGAAAAACTCGGTCCCACCGATTTGGCTTATGCCATTGCACAAGTGAGACTCGGTCTGACCGAGAATTACTTATCGGTGTGACCGATTTTGGAATCTGTGAAACCCTAGCAGTCTCGGTGCCACCGAACTGTGACTCGGTCTGACCGAGTTCACTAGTTTAGGTGCCAAAACTGCTTCGGTATCACCGAGTTTAGAAATCGGTAGATCCGAGATGCTTTCAGTGGGAAACTAAAACTAAGTTTTTGAATTATTCTTTTGCAAAAATCTCTGCATTTTGTGATGCTCAATCCACTCTACCTCATCTATAAACTATTCACAGGGTCAGCAGTCAGCTTGTTCATCATGTCAGACCAAAGTGATAGCCAGAACATGTCAGAACAGCCAGTGCAGATGAGTGAGGGCACTAGTCCCTCAAGTTCTTCAGATGAAGGCAGCAGGAGCACCCCTAGCAATCTGCCAAAAGCTGCCACAAGACAAAGGAAGAAGAGAACCTCAGAATCAGAGGATGAGGACTATGTGGCAGAAGAGGAAGCAACTTCAAAGAGTAGTGCTCGAGAAGGAACATGGCTCAGCTCAAGGCACAAAGCCAGGATTGAAAATCAAAAGGCCAGCAGGTAGGCAGCCTATGCCAAAGGCCAGAGCCTCAACTCAGATTCCTGAAAAGCCTGCAACCATAGAGCCAGTTGCTGCTGAAGGAAAGAAAAGGAAGGAAAGGGTCAAGAAGACCGTAGCCAGAGTGCTTGGAAAGGCTTCCATCATGGAAGAAGAGGAAGAAGAAGAGGTTGCTGCACCAGCACCTAAGGCACCCAAGCTAATGGGTGATGCTATCAAATCAGGACTGCAGCTAAGCCCAAGGAAGCACCCAAAGCGCATCAAAGGCCAAGCTAGCTCCAAAGCCAAAGCCAAACGAGGAACACAAGAACAGCATCCGCAGCTACTGAGAAGAACAAGGCCCCAGTGCCTGAAGCCGAGAAGAAGAAGAAGAGAGATGCTTCTTAGAAGCTCAAGCCCAAGATCCAGACCAGACCACAACTGAGGCTGACACCCTGTCGCTGAGGTAGTTCAAACTCAGGATTAGATCAGGCGGCTCGGAGGGATATGAGTAAGAGGACGCCCGATATGCGCAAGATAGCTAGGGACTTGGCCTTTGCAAGTGACCACAACGCTTCACAAAGGATACAAGCAGGACTTTCCTAGGGAGACAGTCTTAATTGAGACAGACAGTAGCGAATGTATCGTAGATAATGAGATGGTTGATGAATAACTAAGGAGAACAAGAGGACTACCTCTGAAGACGTGCCAGCAGTCGCAGGCATGGAGAGAGCCTTTATGCAGTAAGCCAAAAGTGGTAACGAGAAGAGCGTACATCATGCAGTGTCCTACTCTATCGCACACCTATCTAGATGGGAGGATAACATTGGGAATGTGCGAAGGACGAGCTATCCAAGATCTAATAGTTGGAATTGGGCTCAGCGAATAATGCCCCGCAAGAGGCAGGAAGTATGACCTGGATGCTTAGCCGAAGATTAGAAGAGCTATGATCATCAATCAATGTCAAAACAGCTACATAGGCAAACTTGCCACAATGTTAGACACCTTCGATCATGCAACTATTTGGCTCATAACGTATTCTGTAAGGCTTGCACGCCACTTCAAGTTGTATAGGTTGCAGGGTTATGGCAGCGAAACTGTATGTAAGCTCTGCACGAGTGAGTCACTGACAAGATATAGTGGCCAGGAGGCGCTTACACAAGTCGTAATCCTGTTCTTGATGTTCCACTCCTGGTAATGTTTATGACTGCAGACATATGAAGATCGAGGCTATGAGCCCATAGTGATTGACTACCAAGACGGATTCTGGCAGCAGACTCAGATGAGAGACTGTGGATAGTTTTTCTCGCCACATGATTCACGAGGCTGACACCCTAATCTCACTAGAGTGAGATGACCCACTGCCTTGGGTATCATATCTATCTGGGTAGCAAGGAATATCCTGCCCCATTCCGTTTTCAGGATTTGCAGGTGAAGTATAGATCGCACCAATGTTTGCACGCATGGGAATTGCTGAGAGATCTCAACAACATCAGCCAGGCAATAGCCGACGAAGTCAAATGGAAGGAGAAGCCAACGCGCAAGGAGACGGAAGGCTGCTGATGGTCGCAACCGCAATGCAACTGCGAAACGGCATCTGATGTTAGTTTCTGAAGAACTGCCAGATACAGAGGCCAGCTGCTGAGTGCACGTGCATCACGCCTTGCGGCACTGACGGCAGAGGACCTGAGCCGAATCCCTCTCACCCCGCCGCGATTCTGCCACTTCAGCCAGCCGCCACTTAAATCATACAGACCGGACGAGGGCAACTCATGAAGCAAACAGGTGTCTGAGTGCACTCAATGTGAACTTGGTCTACGAAGTGTAACAGAACTCTGGAGGTCTACTGCAGGTGGAGGGGCCAGCTCCCGGACGACCCGGCTGAGTGTATAATGCCACAGCGATTCGAAACCGGGCGGAGCCAACACCGGCCCTAAGTACGTACACCCTCACCAGTCGGTGACGGTCGCTTGCACCCGCCGCGCTGTCGGGAACGTCCACCCGTGCTTCCATCGCATGTCCAACGGCTCGCTCCCGGCAGTCCGTGGCCGGCCGTAGGTTATCCTCAGCTGACCCCCCATGATCAATGAAACCCACACGGCCGGGGGGAACCCAGCCAACGAGCAGCAAATTCCTCCTACGCTAGGAGGCTGCTCCAGGGCACGCGTATGCACTGTGGGCGCCGCGCCAGCGGCTGGGCGGGTGCAGGCGTGGCGCGTGCGCCCCGACGCGCAGGCTCATCGCCCAGATCCATTGTCAATCCCTCTACGTCCGACCGTCTACAGACCGAAGTGCTCTGCTGCCTCTGAGGCCCGACTGTCATCACCACTGAAGATCAAGCCTGAGTGTCACGTTAAGCTACATGCATTTCTAGAATTTGGTCAACTTTTGCAAAGGGGGAGAAAAATGTGTAGCTGCATTCAAGGCTTCGAGACACCGCAGGAAGAGTCGTTGTTCTTTTTTCTCTCTGTCCGCTTCGCATTCGGTGGTGTTTCCTCGATACCCTGCTTGCGTCGTTCGCCGCTCCTTTGGTAGTGGTAGATACACTCATGCACTCCCCTTCTGCTCCATGGAGACATTGATCATCACTGTGTCTCGACCTCCATCACCCAACTGACCACGTAAGTTTGCTGTTTGAATAGTTACTCATTCCTTCTACGCTTCTTCTAGTGCTCATCTCCCATACTCCTGTGGTTGTGATTCGAGTGCATGTATTCGGATTTCTGTTCATCATCGCCTTGCGCTCTCGACCACAGATCCTCATGGTCGGACAGAAGTTAACATCCACCGACGCTCTTTGTGTCATTTGTAGAGCTCATAACGCTGCCATAGTGTTTAAACTAGTGGCTATGCAAATTCTAGGGGGAGCTGCTGCAGCCTCTTGACTATCCCATCGTTGGGCTGGGGCGCTCCCCTGCCACAGTAGCGTGCACGATACACTATGTCTCCGTCGTATGCGCGTCTATCTTATCCCATCTGTGCGCCCAACCCCCTTTCGAACCCCATACGAGCTGCTGGTCGCTGCCTCCTACGCCACCGTCCCCCATGGTTGACGCTCCCCCGCCATCCCCGGCCCGCCCGCCAAATGACCACAGCGACGCGGTGACGGGGGCGCCTGGCCAGCGGCGCAGCCCACTCCCCGCATAGTCCCCTGATCGTTTACCGGGGGTTCCCCCGCGGGGCCGGCCAAGCTAGGTGATATGCGCGGGGCGCCCCGCGCCGGCCGAAACTGGTCGGCACGTGCTCCCTGACTTAACTCTGTGTGGTGCATCGTGAGAAGTAAACGTGCGCCGACGTCGGTAAGGGCGTCCGACAGTGTTCGGCTGAGCTTAAGTCTCACTACTTGAGGGACACACCAAAATACCCTCATTGTCGGGCAGCGTTAGCAACTCATGTGCAGCCTCTTAATAAGTGATCATCTCGACAACAACTCCAACCCGGGTTTGAAGATTGTATGGGGCACATGATTCAGGGCCCAAAGTTATCAATATTTCCATCAACTCTTAGAACTCGTACTTGGAGATGAACTATCTAGACTATCTCCTCACTCGCTAAGCGCAAGCCATCTGCGTGATGAGAAGCAAGCCTAGAGTATTTCCAAGCGATCATTCCCGATTCGACAGACATCTGCTCAATCGTAAAACTTGTTCTAATCAGGACTGTTGAAGGCACATCAACTTGAAGGAAGCTTGGACGGGGTTGGTACCCTTTCAGGCAAATAAATTCAAGTGTCCAAATTCCGTTTGCACCAATCGACGGCTGTATTTGTTGAATGATTAGCGTGCACAAGAGTGGAAAAGGATGAGATAACAAGTGCCGAGCAGAGCAATTTCAATTCATGCGCGAGGCATTTCGAGGACACGAGTGGGGAACTTTGCAAAGATGATTCAAGTCCAAAAAGGGTCAATTCGTCTAGAACCAACAGACATTCACACACTGACATCGAACCAAGCTCAAGACTCCAATCCAATCTGGTTAAGGTTATGTCAAGAATATGCATTTTTCAAGTTTTATGCTTCAACACAGAATTATGAACATCAAAGTAGTCCCATAACGGTGACAAATTGTCCGTCGAGGGAATAAAAAATGACCCGATAGTCGTAGCTCTCGAATAGCCAAGTCTACCTGGATTGTCAACACCAAGGCAGAACGACGCAGCAAAGATCATGGAGAGATCAAGGCAAATGGGGACAAAAGTCTGAACACTGTAGATCGATAAGTATGGTAAGACGTGGGGTCGGACTTGAAACTTACTGATGACAAAAAAAAAAAACACTTATCCTTTTCGTCATATTTAGTTCGTTGGAGGATTTAGCTATTGTAGGACATAGTCATAAGCAATCATCACACAATCAAGCAATCATCCGTCAAAGAGTATATGGCAGTCGGCTTCATGGTGACGTAAGCGAAATGTAGCTCTAAGAGCTCAACTATTCCATGACACATACTGTGAGCAAGACTAATGTAACGAAGACGACAGGTGAGGAAGGTTTGGAGAATTCAAACGCAATTGGAGACACGGATGTTTTTCCCGTGGTTCGGATAGGTGGTGCTATCCTACATCCACGTTGATGGAGACTTCAACCCACGAAGGGTAAGGTTGCGCGAGTCCACGGAGGGCTCCACCCACGAAGGGTAATGGTTGCGCGAGTCCACGGAGGGCTCCACCCATGAAGGGTCCACGAAGAAGCAACCACCCACGAAGGGTCCACGAAGAAGCAACCTTGTCTATCCCACCATGGCCATCGCCCACGAAGGACTTGCCTCACTAGCGGTAGATCTTCACGAAGTAGGCGATCTCCTTGCCCTTACAAACTCCTTGGTTCAACTCCACAATCTTGTCGGAGGCTCCCAAGTGACACCTAGCCAATCTAGGAGACACCACTCTCCAAGAAGTAACAAATGGTGTGTAGGTAATGAACTCCTTGCTCTTGTGCTTCAAATGATAGTCTCCCCAACACTCAACTCTCTCTCATAGGATTTGGATTGTTGGAAAGATTTGAGTGGAAAGCATTGGGGAAGGCTAGAGATCAAATTCATATAGGAGATGAATATGCTCTGGGTCTCAACACATAGTAGGTGTTCTCTTTCCCAGCACATATTGATGAGTTGAGATTGTGTAGTTGTCGATGGCTCTCTCCAGAATGAAGAGGAGGTGAGGGATAGTATATAGCCTCCACAATGTAAGCAACAGAAACAACCGTACACAAGTTCCATCGTGGGACCGAACAACAAGAATCGGTCGACCGGAAAAGGTAAACCTATGCCGTAGAGATTTGTGGGTCTCCACTGAAAAGCAAACGGTCCCGACCGAGTTTGCCTACCAACTCTATGCGTAGAAATTAGCTTACCTGGTCCTCACCGAGTTTGTGTAATCGGTCTCACCGAGATTACGTTATGCCCAAACCCTAACATATCGGTCCTACCGAGTTGCATGTCAGTCCCACCGAAAATCTCTAACGGTCACTAGGTTTACATTTTCGGTCCGACCGAGTTTGTTGATTCGGTCCCACCGAGATTGGAAAACTTGTGTAACGGTTGGATTTTGTGTGGAGGCTATATATACCCCTCCACCTCCTCTTCATTCGTGGAGAGAGCCATCAGAACACATACCAATTCCAACTCATATGTTCTGAGAGAGAACCACCTACTCATGTGTTGAGACCAAGATATTCCATTCCTACCATATGAATCTTGATCTCTAGCCTTCCCCAAGTTGCTTTCCACTCAAATCTTCTTTCCACAATCCAAATCCTATGAGAGAGAGTTGAGTGTTGGGGAGACTATCATTTGAAGCACAAGAGCAAGGAGTTTCATCATACACACCATTTGTTACTTCTTGGAGAGTGGTGTCTCCTAGATTGGCTAGGTGTCACTTGGGAGCCTCCGACAAGATTGTGGAGTTGAACCAAGGAGTTTGTAAGGGCAAGGAGATCGCCTACTTCGTGAAGATCTACCGCTAGTGAGGCAAGTCCTTCGTGGGCGATGGCCATGGTGGGATAGACAAGGTTGCTTTCGTGGACCCTTTGTGGGTGGTTGCTTCTTCGTGGACCCTTCGTGGGTGGAGCCCTCCGTGGACTCGCGCAACCGTTACCCTTTGGGTGGAGCCCTCCGTGGACTCGCGCAACCGTTACCCTTCGTGGGTTGAAGTCTCCATCAACGTGGATGTAGGATAGCACCACCTATCCGAACCACGGGAAAAACATCCGTGTCTCCAATTGCGTTTGAATTCTCCAAACCCTTCCCTTTACATCTTGCAAGTTGCATGCTTTACTTTCCGCTGCCAATATACTCTTTGCATGCTTGCTTGAATTGTGTGATGATTGCTTGACTTGTCCTACAATAGCTAAAATCTGCCAAGAACTAAAATTGGGAAAAGGTTAAGTTTTTATTTGGTCAAGTAGTCTAATCACCCCCCTCTAGACATACTTTCGATCCTACAGATTGTAAAACATCCAAGAATGATAATATAACAGCATGGAATAATCAAAAATTATAGATACGTTGGAGACATATCAATGGCATAGGAGGTGTGTTAATGTAAGAGAAGTGCCATTGCTTACTTTAGTGAGAAACTTTCCGGAGCGCAACTCAATTATCCCATCTATGACAAGAGAGCTATATGCTTTAGTGAGAGCTTGTGTGAGTGGGAACATTATCTTCGCCCTCATGAATTTGTCATCCATACGGATCATGAGATGCTTAAATACCTAAGGGTCAAACTAAATTGAATAAGAGACATGCCCAATGGAGTGAGTTCATTGAGTCATTTCCTTATGTTATCAAGTATATCAAAGGTAAGGAAAATGTTGTGGTGGATGCTCTTTCCCGCAAATGCATGCTTGTAACTCAACTTGAATTGAATGTCATTGGCTTTGAGCACATAAAAGACTTGTATGCGCATGATCCTAATTTTGCTATTCCTTATGCCAAATGTTTGATGCATGCATCTTGGGAACTATGTTAGATCAAAGATGATTATCTAATGAGAGCTAACAAGCTTTGTATACCCGAGTATTCTCTTCGTTTCTTACTCTTGCAAGAAGCTCATGGAGGAGTTATGGGTCACTTTGGACGCGACAAGACATTTGATACGCTCTCCAAGAACTACTTTTGGCCCAAGATGTTCCGCGACGTCTCATGCTTCACCAACCGATACTCTACATGTCGCAAAGCTAAGTCTAAAGCTCAATCCCACGGTCTCTATATGCCACTTCCTATTCCATATCACCCATCCACTACAAAAAAAATACACTTCCATGATGATACGTGTTTGTCACAGTAGGTCTTTCTGTCATGCATGTACATCCATGACAAATTTATGACAGAATCAAGATAGTCATACCTGTGCTGTCGTAGAAGTGTTCCATGACATTACCAAAATTATCATCAGAAGTGTCCACTTCCATGACGATAAATCGCGCGTCAGAAGTGCTTTCGTCAAGGGTGACCGACACGTGGCATCCACCATAACGGAACGCCGTTAAGCTATCGGGTCCGGTTTTGGATCCAAAACCCGTTAACAGCCCGGACCAATGGGATTTTCCACGTGTAAAATTCTGATTGGCTGACGGAAACACGTGTCAGCTCCGCGTTGGCACAGGTGTCACTCATCCAATGGGCGAGATGCGCCTATGATATGTTGACACGTGGACCGGCCCAAAAGTGGCCCATAAAGTTTAAATGGGCCGGCCCAACTAAAGGCCCGCAAGATTTTGCGGACCATAATGGGCCGGCCCAGCTAAAGGCCCATGAGATTTTGCGGACCATAATGGGCTGGCCCAGCTAAAGGCCCACAAGATTTTGCGGGCCATAATGGGCCGGCCCAGGTAAAGGCCCACAAGATTTTTGTGTGCCATAATGGGCCGGCCCAGGTAAAGGCCCACAAGATTCTTGCGGATCATAATGGGCCGCCAGCTAAAGGCCCACGAGATTTCACCAACATTAATGGGCCGGCCCAGCTGTAGGCCCACAAGATTTTGAGGACCCTAGTAGGCCGGCCCATTAACTGGCTGCCATGTTTTGGGCCAAATGCCGGCCCATATTTGATCCGGTCCATTAATGGCCTGCCACGCTCCGGGCCTAATAGTGGCCCATATGAGATCCGCCCGTTAAAAGCCTACCACGTTCTGGGCCAAATTACGGCCCAGATCAGGTCCGGCCCTTTAAGAGGCTTTGGGCTCAATTATGGCCCATATCAGATTCGGCCCGTCAACTGGACACTATGCTTTTGGGCCCACTTGCTAAAGGCCCATTTAGTAATTCGGCCTGATATTAGTTTCGTCCTGTTAAGGGCCCGTTTAACATTTCGGCCCTATATTAATTTCGGCCTGTTAATAGCCATTCATATAGTTGGGCCTAACTACGGCCCGGTTTGCATCCGGCCTGCTCGCAGCCGATAATCTGATTGGGCCAAACAAGGACCGAGAAAATTTTGGCCTGTTAAAAGCCCGTGATTTGATTGACACAATCATGGGTCGGGGTCCATTTCGGGATGCTGCCGGCCCGTGAGCTGTTCGGCACGTTTTAGGCCCAACCTACTTCTCAGCCTCCTAAAAGCCCATTGAGTTTTCTTGCGAAAAAGAGGGCCGGCAGTTTACTCGGCCTATTAAAGGCCCGAATCTACTAGTGGGTCAGTTTACATTTAGGCCTTCTAACGGACCAAGATGACGGGGCCCATGATGCGGATCATACATCGTGATTGCATGATGGCCTGATTATGTACCGTAATTTTACGGTTTGGCCGGTTTACTGCGAAGACAGGATATATATACAGTAAAATAACTGCAGCATCATGAATAAGAAAAAACCTAGACTATACAATAAAGAAATAACGGCATATTACATCCACTAGGCATCAAAGTTCACCACTATGATAATAAAGCACAAGCAGACAGCAGATTACATACACGGGGCATCAAAGATCGCCACCAGTGCAAAAACACGCCGACAAAATAATATACAAAACAAGCACTTCAATAGAGTTCAAGAAAGGTTAGCCCTGCTGGGGAGCTGCAGCGCAAGCAGCTGAGCAAGATGATGAGACTGCGCTTGTTCAACACTTATATCTTCCTCACTCTGAAAGATAAACAAGCAGACAGATGACAGGTTTTGCACATAAAAGTATCAGTGCTGACAATTCATCACATTTCTTACTGACGAATAAAGTGACACAGTTTAAATTTGCATTAACACAATATGGTATTGTTCAGGTCAAGACATGGCAGGAAATGACATTGTGAAGGAGTTGGCAGCTTCACGACACCACTGGATACAGATCAAGAACTCATAAGTATCAATGGTTAGTGTGCTGTCAATTTATCCCATTTCAGATTGGCAAATAAAGAGACGGTTTAAATAATAGTAGAACGATATGACATTGTTCATAGTTAAGACATTGCAGAATATGACATTGTGTTGTAGTGGGTAGGTTCACCACACCACTGGATTACAGATCAAGAACAGAAGCATACATGCAGTGCAAAAGAAGATCACTTTCTCTGTATAGTTTAATTTACATGGTATGAAGAAGGAACTTGGTTGTACAACTAAAAACTTAAATTGAGAAGCACAAACTTTTGTTTATGAACTACATAAGAAACTTTAAACATGCAATTTAATGCAAACACCAGAAATAAACATCTGTTGCAGTCATGCCTAACCAAATATACACAACAAAGTTTGAAGGCTTGAGAAGGACAAACTTACATTATTGGTGAAGGCAGGCTCTATAAAGCCCTTGTCCATGCTGATGGGGGGGCAATTCAAGAAGTTTACCATGGAATCTTCTTCATAAGCATTGCCTTTATTCTACATTTTGTTAAGAGTAAATATAGATGTGACAATATAAGAAAAATTGTAGAATATTTAAGATAAGATGAAGAGTGATGCAACATAACCAAGTAGCTATAAATGTAAGTATAGCGATATAGGGAAAAGGTACAGCCAAGAGCAATGCAAAGCTAAACTTCTTCTGTACCATCAGTGTTATCCAACCTTATGGTAAGAGTAAATATAGATCTTATGTTTAGAAAATGGAGGGCAAAGGAAAATAAGCTGCAGAGTGATGGTAGATGAATAACTACCTGTCAATATAAGTACACTGATAAAGGACAACAGGTACTTACAAGAACAATGCAAAGCTAAAAAAATTCATTGGCATTGGATATATTCTACACTAGTGTAACCATTCATACAGATCAGATAATTTGGAGCGAACAATTGATAAGCAAGCTATCATGCATACTGCTGTCACATAATGAACCAGGTATGTATGCAAGTACAGTGATATAGAACAACAGGTACTAACAAGAGCAAAGCAGCGGGCAGCATATTTGCGATATCCTGTCGTTCTTTTCAAACCGGAATTATTTTTCGAGCAGATTTCCTGCAAAAAAGATCCGTAAGGCACATGCGGAAAAGTAGAAGTTCAAATTGTCATGAGCTATCATAGACAGTACCTCATCCTCGGAACGAGACCAGTGCATAACAAGGTTTTTCCATTCAATGTCTTCTAAATTTAGCATAGGAGACTTCACCAGAAATTCGTTTATAGACTTGCCATCAAAGTGTGATTTCCTAAGGTAACACCAATACTGCTGCAATGCTTCCTTGAAAAGCGCAAGCAAGCTTTGCTCGTCATGATTATCCAGATTGACCCTCGCCTACTTACAACAATTTAATGTAAATCATTGATGTGTTCAATCATCAATAAACAGGAAAATAATCATCATGAATAATAGCACTTACACGTAAGTGGGACAGGAAGATGTGAAAAGGGTGCTTGTCTTCACTATAATCTTCCCATGATGGGAATATATGCATGTAGACCCTAACAACATTGAAAGCATTGTCTATTAAACTGGGAATGACTGGAATGGGGTTCCAATCTGCAGGAATTGGCCGTCTCTGCAGTTGGGATAGGTCTTCGGCCGGTGGACTTGTTGTACTTTTTGCTGGAGTGGGATTTTTCTATGGTATGGCTGGTGATATGGCAACTGAAATCGGCATACCTTTTGCTGGAGTGCAGTTCCTCTGTGGTGCGGCTAGTGGTGTGGCAGTG